>NC_070595.1:26029967-26126526 GCF_027409825.1 Scomber japonicus
CTCCCTACTTCCTTCCTTCCTCCCTCCTTCCTTTCTTCCCTCCTTCCTTAACTTCCTTCTTTCCTTCCTTCCTCACTCCTTACCTTCCTTTCTTCCCTCCTTACCTTCCTTTCTTCACTCCTTCCTTCCTTTCTCCCTCCTTCCTTCCTTTCTCCCTCCTCCCTTCCTTCCTTCCTCCCCCGCCACCTTCCTCCTCCCTTCCTTTCTCCCTCCTTTCCTTCCTTCTTCCTCCCTTCCTTCCTTGACTCAAGGACAATAGGAGGGTTAAATTTATTTATTTTCCTGTATATAATCAGATTCTTATGAAAAAAAATACTGGTTACACCAAATGACACTGAGTTGCATCACGTCATTGACCTGTATACAAATACGGCAAATAAGACGTGATTAAATTAACTTAAGAGTGAACAAAGAATGAATAACTAAGTCAATGTAAAATGAATCTGAAACTGATGCATAACCAAAAATGTCTGTATATCACAGAACACCTGCAGTCTGGATTATAGACGTGCTTGATGTCCGTCAGTAAAAGGTTCCAGTCTGACGAAGCTTTTGTATAGAAGACTATCTTTATTGTTTTAGGTCTGAGATTCTTTCCAGCATTCTCTCTGTAAAACGCTAATGTCTTTTCATAAGGGATCTATAATTTCTACTTGCAATTGAAGTGAACACGTGAAACAAACTGGAAAGTATGCGACCACGTTTCTCTCGGCCGTTCCTCCGAGAACAAAACGATGAGACGGTCCCTGTCTGGAAAACACCTTACAGACAACCCACGACGGTCGAGGAATTCAACGACAAGAGGGAACTTTGTTATGCGGGAGGATCCTGACAGAGCATCATTCATTAGACGGCCTCCCTGTTCGGCTCTCAGAGGGACCCTTGTGTATAATGAGGAAGCTTATAGGCACAGTCAGCAGGAGTTAATCCAGACTTTTATTACATGACCTCTCCAGACCCCCGCAATAAATCTGACGCCAGATGAGTGCCGGTGTCCGTTTTTGTCCCAAACAGCACAAAGCTGCAGAGAGGAGGAGGAGGAGGAGGAGGAGGAGGAGGAGGAGGAGGAGGGATACCTGTGCTGTACTAATCACCGAGCTCGTTAAGGATGTGTTTAAGAGCTCTTTTTATAGATCATGTCTGATGTTTGGTTTTCATGATGCTTGAAGATTACAGAGTACGAGATTACGTTTTTCCCCCCTGAACATCTAACAGTGTGTTTCTTTTATTTTTTGTGACTCTGCTTCCTGCTAATTTTTTGCCAAAATCCATGCCTGGTCACACAAGGGTTAAAAGAAATGTATAAATAAAAATGTGAGTGAGTGTGAGAACATCTGCAGGACGTTAGGACAGTGTGAGAGGACAGGAAGTGGCTGTGATTGGCTGACCGACATGAAAGCCTGGTGTTTGTGTGTGTGTGTGTGTGTGTGTGTGTGTGTGTGTGTGTGTGTGTGTGTGTTTTGCGTCTGCTGCACCTGCAGGGGTCTGCTCCAGGCCCGGGGGATCTGAGTCTGTGACAGTCCAGACGGGGATTTTATCCGGTCCCCTGCCCCGCTGGTCTTCCTGCCACCGGCCGCAGCCGGACTCTGCTGCAGCAGCGCTCTCCACGGACGGAAAACTTGGATGAGTTGCAGCCATCTTTGCTGGACTCGGTTCCTGATGTTTCATTAGAGCAACAAAAAAGATAATGTCAGTGTTAAAGTATAAACAACACAGACCTGATAACCTCAAGACCTCAAAGTCTGCAGTGTTTATGCAACTTCAAAATACTATCAATACAACATGAAACTAATTCAGCATCAGTTCATTGTTCTGTTATGTTTTCCATTAACTGATTATTTACTTTATAAATTGTCAGGAAACCATTAAAGAAAAGTTTATAAATTCCATTCAAATGTCCAACAGCTGAACTTCAACAGTCTAAAATGATTATAAGAAATGATTGATCAACCAACAGAAAAATAATCTGCAACTATTTTGATAATTGATTAATCACTTATAATCAGCAAATTGATTGATATGAATAGAAATGCAGCAAATCCTCAAATATAAGAACCTGGAACTTGCCAACATTTACATTTTTGCTTTGATGAATAATCAGAACAATAAAAAAAAGTGTTGATTAAATTTCCTTTGATGGTCTAATTAATTTAAATTTAGTCAATGGACTGATTTTAATATTACTGCTTTAGAGATTAAGGTTTTGTTACTGATAGTGGGGCTAAATTACTTGTCCTGATGAGGATGGAGCTAAAGGAAAAAAAAAGCCAATCATATAAAATAAAATAAAATAGTTCCTCCACTTGGTAATCTGCCGACTAGATTATGAAGTTTAGATTAGGTTATTTTGTGTGCAAAATGGATATTTATTAAAATTATTATTAACCAAAAAAGCCAGATTTCTAAATCTTCTGGAAAACTTGACTGTGCTCAGAACCTTTCATATCAATCTGCCCAGTAGATTTTCATATTTGTAGCCGTGACAACAATAAAAACTGGTCTAAACTGAAATATCTCAACAATTATAACAGTTTTTACATTAAATTTTGTTCTCACATTGACGTTCCCATGACGATGAATCCTAATAACTTGGGAAATCCCCTGACTTTTCTTCTATGTCACCATTACAATGACTTTAGTAGTTTACAGTAATATAATAACTATAACTATCTGATAAATAGTTTGCCAGGAAATGGATGGAAATTGGATATTTTGGTTTCCTCCTTTGGGAACCATAAATATGTTGAATGTTTAATTTCATGGAAATCAGACTAATAGTTGGTGAGTAATCTTTCCTCCTCATCCTCTCTACAGCTAATAGGACACACACAGTGTGTGCTTTAACCCTCCTGTTGTCCTCGAGTCAAGGAAGGAAGGAAGGAAGGAAGGAAGGAAGGAAGGAAGGAAGGAAGTAGGGAGGGAGGAAAGAAGGATAGAAGGAAGGGAGGAAGGAAGGAGGGAATGGAGGAAGAAGGAAGGAAAGGAGGGATGGAGGAAGAAAGAAGGAAAGGAGGGAGGGAGGAAAGAGGGAAAGAAAGAAGGAAGTAGGGAGGGAGGAAAGGAAGGAAGGAAGGTAGGTATGAAGGAGGGAAGGAGGAAACGAAGGAAGGGAGGAAGGAAGGAAGGGAGGAAAGAATGAAGGAAAGAAGGAACAGTCAAAACAGACGGGGTCAATTTGACCCGGGAGGACGACACAAAGGTTAAATCTGAATATCTGCTTTGCTACCTGGTTGGTAACCGGGTCCACTTTACGTTTCTTCTTCTGATTCTGCTTGTTAGTCCGTAGAAAGACGGCGAGCTGTTCACTCCACCTGGTAAAAAAAGACGCAGCAGAGACAAGAAATTACAAAAAACCCTCCATTAATTATCCTGTTTCATCCTGAGAATACCGACCCATTAATGGCGTCTTTGTTGTCACCGCGGATGAATATTTCCTGCTCCGGTGTGATGATGCAGAGAGCGTTCCTCTGGCTCGTCCTGGGCTCGGCGTCTGCGATGTCCGTACACAGATTCATGTTCACCGTCCCCTGCGGCAGCGTGCTCGGCTGTAAGAGAAACAGAGCATAAAGCTTGTTATGAACATAGACTGTATAAAAGAAATGGACGTAACATCCGTGACGTCACCCATTGGTTTGTGGACTGCTGCTCGGAAGCCAATAGTTTCAAATTTAGGCAGCGGCCATCTTGAAAATTTCAGGTGCATGCTGGGAAAAATAAAAACACGGATTCTACTTATATGGACATGAGGTGGAGTCATGGGCGGAGCGGGAAGGTTGCTATGGTTGCTAGGGCTGGATCTCGAGGACATTGGGCAATCAACCTGTCAATCAGGACGTAGCCACGCCCTAATGCATACCCTGCTTTATCGTCACATATAAAATCAGGGAGGTCAAAATGCCCCAAATGAACATCATACTGCATTGAAGAAGGCTTTAAACTAGCGATTGAGACCATAAACACATTTTGAAAACGTTTACTGAGGTTAGAAATCAAGTGAGAAGTTGGTGAATTCTCCATTGACTTGTATAGAGACGGTCGCCCCCTGGTGGCCTTTTGATAGAACGCAGTTCCGCGTTGGCCTCATTTCAGAGGACCCGAACTCCCCGCCTGGTTATGAACTAAGAGCTTGCTGAATTTATGTAGGTTTGACCACCAGAATCAGTGGATGAATAGTTTGTGTGGTTAAGTACGGCATGAAAGAGATTTGAGGGGATCACAGAGAGAGAGAGAGCGAGGGGAGGGGGTGGGGGGGGGGGGGGGGGGGGGGTGATGTGTGCATTAGAGGACAGGCTAAGCCCAAATCATCTGCTGTGGTTCTACATGCGACATCTGGCCTAAAGATGCGTGCTTGATCCCAACATACTGTAAATGCACATAGACACAGGACACGGCTTATGTATGTTTGTTTGCTGCAGTTCTCCTCACCAGTTCATCCAGAGCGAAGCTGAGGCTGCCGTGTTCGTACAGGATGAAGAAGCGCCGCTGCCATTTCTGAGGGAGCAAAATCATAAAAATCAATACTGTGTGTGTGTGTGTGTGTGTGTGTGTGTGTGTGTGTGTGTGTGTGTGTGTGTGTGTTGAGAGAAAAGTCATAGTGTAGTTTTTATCATGTCCTACCCTCGATCTCTGCATAGGGTTGTCAAAATCTGTCCCAACGGGGGCCAAGCAGAGCCAGCCTGCGTAGATGGGTTTCGCCTGTCAGTCGGGAGAAGAAGAGGAAACAGGAAAGTCTTATTAATGTACAGCATCCTTTATTAAAATACAGTATCAGGTTCTCAGTTTATTGATATTGGTTTGTTGGAGCTTTGAGATCCAACATCTAAAACAGGAGTATATTAACCCTTCTGTTGTCCTCGAGTCAAGGAAGGAAGGATGCAAGAAACAAGCAAGGAAGGAGGGAGGGAGGAAGGAAAGAAGGACAGAGGAAAGAAGGAAGTGAGAAAGGAAGGTAGGAGGGAAGGAAGGAAGGAAGGAAGGAAGGAGGGAGGGAGGAAGGAAAGAAGGAAGTACAGAAGGAAGGTAGGAGGGAGGGAGGAAAAAAGGAAGGGAGGAAGGAAGGAGGGAGGGAGAGAAGGAAAGAAGGAAGGACAGAAGGAAAGAAGGAAGGAGGGAGGGAGGAAGGAAAGAAGGACAGAGGAAAGAAGGACGTGAGGAAGGAAGGTAGGAGGGAGGAAGTTAAGAAGGACAGAGGAAAGAAGGAAGGAAAGAAGGAAAGAAGGAGGGAGGGAAGGAAAGAAGGAAAGACAGAAGGAAGGAAGGGGGTGGAGGAAGGAAAGAAGGAAGGAAGGAAAGAGAGAGAGAAGGAGGGAGGAAGGAAGGAAGGAAGGAAGGAAAGAAGGAACAGTCAAAACAGATCGGGTCAATATGACCCGGGAGGACGACAGGAGGGTTAAGAGCTGGTTTCTGTTTAGGAAATGTATTTTACCAGACCCGGTGAAAAATGTGATATATTTTATGGTTTGCAAAAATGAGTACTGCGAAATAGCTCTACAGCGCCCCCTAGGCAACTTTAAAAAAATTGAGCCCCTCGCTCCGGATTGACGTAGATAAACGAAATTTGCTACACATACATATCATGTAAAGACGGACAAAAAAGTCTCTTGGACCCGCGCCGTAACTCCAACAGGAAGTCAGCCATTTTTATTCTAATTTTTGATTTAGCCGTAATCTTTGCGATTTCCACGCCTCGTACTTTAACGAACTCTTCCTAGAGATTCAAATCTGACCGACTTCAAATTCACACAGTATCATTTCAAGACCTTGAAGATGAAAAGATAATAAAATCTTTCGCCTCCGTTATACCTGATGGGTGTGGCAGCGCGGCAAAGTTTGGTGTTTTTGGGATGTGGGAGCGAGGGGCCGTTTAAGCTGGAAATCTGCCAAACCACCATCACAGCTTTTGAGGATATACAGCCATATATATATATAAGGAAGTGTGTGTATGTATGTGTGTATTTTCACTGTATTGTTGTGTGTGTAATATATATATAGAGCCAGTCATTGGTCGGAAATGTATTTATATATTTAGTTATTTATTTTTACTTGTGTTTTTCCCCCTTTGGTTTGTCACTAGTTCTGGTGGAGATGAAGGACGAGGAACGGGGACATATGATTGTTTGTCTTGTTTGTACATGTGTGTTTGAGTTCGGTGACCAAAATAAACCAAAATAAACTAAACTAAACTGTTGTGGCACATGTCAAGCTTGGAAAACTCAAAATACTCTACAAAGAGCTCAGTAGAGAAATACTTTGGAACAATAAGTTTATTTGTTTGTTTGTTTCTTGTATTGTTTAGTTTTTCGGTGTGTGTGTGTGCGCCTGTGTGTGTGTGGACCTGTGTGTGTGTGTGTGTGTGTGTGTGTGTGTGTGTGTGTTGTTGAGCCACAATGTTTATTGTTGGGATTTGTGTCAAAGGTTTTTCAAATTTGTGTTAAAAAAGATCAATAAAACAATTAAACAGTCAATCTACGACCAAATAAATTCTACATAAAGACTTTTTTTTATATTTCTAGATTTATAGTTTTTTGTGAATGAGTCCCATACTGTAGCTCTTCCTGGATTAAAACACAGAAAGTAAATAAATCCCCAAATGGAGCCGGATTAAGGCTGAAACAGTAAAGTGATTATTCAAGTCGTCAACTGACAGATAATTAATCTGCAACTTCTGTGATAGACTAGTCAGAAGAATCGTTTTTCAAAATAAAATGCCAAAAATTCACAGTTTCAAGTTTTCTAAATTGTGAGGACTTGAATATGTTTGAGTTTTGGACTGTTGGTCGGACAAAAGGAGGAACGTGAAGGTGTCATCTTGGACTTTATAACTGTTCTCTTGAGATAATATTAAAGAAATATAGATAGCTAAACATGATGCCTAGTAGTTTTTAATGATACTGCTCCTCATGCCTTTTAAATTGCCCCTCGGGGACAAATAAAGTGTTTTGAATTGAATTGAATTGAATTAAGGCTGGGACTCCGTACTCGATAGCTTTAAGGTATCGATACCAAGTAATATCGAAGCGTCTCCCATCAAATGATACCTGCAATCATTCCTTTTTGCAGCCAGAGGTAGAAAATATGACTATTTGTTCAGGCTTGCTAACAGTAAGCGAACAAGAATTGCTCATCAGCTCCAACTAATATTAGTCACTGATATGTACAGTAGATGTTCTTTAGTATGTACTGTCCCTAAAAACAATTAATCATATACATACCTGTAAAAGAGGGGTGGGTATGGGTTAAGGGAGGGTAGCAACATGTTATGTGGATTTGGGAATGGTGATTAATGGTGATTTTGATTTTTGCCATAATCGCCCAGCCTTAGCCATACCGTTGCTATGGGAACATAAGGCCTGATTTTGATGGGAGGAAAATGTCTTAGAAATGAGAGAACACGAGGAACGACCCTGCTTTACAACACTTTCCTTTGGCACTACGTTTTCTCAACTGTATAACATCTGACTCCCTACGAATGCCACGCACTGCATCCCACCACGGCAGCACCCCCCTGACCCAAACAGCTGATCTCATACTGTACAGAGAGACTTTTTCTTCAGTTTTAAAGGGAAACCCCACTTCTTCTTTTTTTTTTTGAAGTAGGGTTTCCCTTTAAAACTGAAGAAAAAGTCTCTTTCTATAACTTGTGAGAAATAAGACAAGCCATGGAGGAAAGAAATGCCCCTTGATTTAAAGTATCATCATCATCATTTTAGAGTATATTATAAGCAAATAAAAGATTATCCACGTCTGTAGCAGAACAGCAGCTTCTCCTCTGTAAACAACAGTTGACAGTCAGCGTAAAGCATCCGAGCAGTGTTTGCACGTTGAGCAACACCACTCAAATTACAGGGCACACTGAAACCCAGGCAGGCAGGCAGGCAAAGAGAGAGGAGGGGAGGGGAAAGGGAGGGGGGGCAAGAAGAGAGTAATAACATATTTTAACAATGTGAGGCATGTAGGAAGCCATCGCGATCCTTACATCACTCTGACAAGTATGACTGACGTGCAGAAACAATGTTTTCACAGGGGATTGAACCCGTGAGACACTCCTCACTGTGAAAATGACTATTTGGATAATGGATTTCATTGTTTGTCATATATCGGGTTTAAAAAGGGAGAACTATAGATTCAATATATTGGATATTTGGACAGATGACAACAATATAATCAATTAAGGACTGTTGAACTTTGAGGTTTTTATAGACAAAATGATCAATTAACAGATTACTTGGTAAGATAAATCAAAAATCAGACAATACTATGATACTGGGACCAATGGTGGAAGGTAACTAAGTGCTTTTACTCAAGTATTGTACTTAAACTACACTTGTATTATGAGTTATTTGGTTATTGATTCCTTTTTTGGTCTATAAATGGTCAGAAAATGGTCCCCCAAAGCCCAAAAAGACACCTTAAAATGTCTTTATTTTGTCCACAACCCAAAGATATTCACTTTATTATCATACAAGACTATAAACAGCGGGGAATAGTCACATTTAGGGGGCTTGAATCAGACAATTTAGACTTTTTTGGGGGGTTAATGACTCAAAACAATGAATTAATTATTAAACTGGTTGGCAGTTGACTCATTTAATACAAATGTGAATCACTGTTCCCCAAGGCGATGCCCTCAAATGTCTTGATTTATCCACACCCCAATAATACTCAGTTATCTATCAATTATGTAAGATATAAGATAAAAGATATAAGATAAGATTCACACTTGAGCTGCAATGACACAATTAGGATTTCTTTTTCTCTTAAAAAGTGATTCAAAACAATAAATCAATTAGTTATTGTTGCAGCTCTACTTTAATTTGTGTGTTTTTACATTATATTGATATTTTTACTTCAGTAAAGGTTCAATTCAACCACTGACGAGAGTTTAACACTAATATTGTAGCTTTTTATAACTTACAACAAAGTTTAATCGATATATTCTGTTAACTCACGTTTAATTTTTACCATTTTACGTTATTTTTCAGCTTTAATTGATCAAATATTGAAGCAAACATCGGTAAATGCTAAACTAGCTGACAGCCATGGAGCGTTAATCTTAATTTACGTCGAATATTAGTCACAAAAACTAACTTTTCAACAACGTAATGTTCATTTTTAAACAAACAAGACAAACTTAAATCGAGTATACACTTTAAAATGAACTAAATAACAGCTAAAAATGAAGAAATAAATGTTCAAACTTTACCTGCTCCATGTCATGGTCGTTCAACAGATGCAGCTCCCTCGACTTGAAGCAGTTTTGACATTTACTTTTATTAAAAATGTTGGCTTGAAATTTGTTACAGGGGCTCGTCGTCGTCTTTTCCGCTGACATGTTTTTTTTTTTTTTTTTTTATTCCTCCACACAGTCGCGGTGAGTAATCCCGACACTGACCGCTTCTCCTCCTCCTTTCCTCGGCTTTGAATGGAGCGGTGTATCCGGAGCGAACATCTGTCAAACACACATCTGCAGCTGTGTGTGTTGACTGACTGACTGACTGACTGGCTGCTGTCGTCACGGACATGGACATATAAGGTCATGCTGACGTCATGGCGCAGGATCACGATACAAAACATCCGGTCCGGAGCCTACAAAATTAAAGCACCTTTGACATTTTTTTTTTTTTTTTTTTTTGTCGTTTCAAATTAAAGGAACTGTTCTCTCTTTGTTTCTTCTTCTTCTTTTTTTTTTTTTTTAAAGAAGTAATAATTAGATTTACTTAAAAAACATTTTTAACCCTTAGATGCACCTGTGACTGGACCATACACTCTTCCATAAGTGGGTCAAAAATTACCCGTGAAAGAATAAATGTGTTTTTATGCCACTTTAGTCATTTGTATCATATTTTGGTCCACACAAAAATGATTTCATGTTTGAAATATTTTTATTTTTCACTTTTTTAACATGTATATATAATCTGTGTGGTCCATAAAATACATATTTCTGACAGTCACAGCTGATAAGAACCAAAGTTTGGGGTAGTAATTCAAAAACTAGAGTTTAGTAAAATGTATAAAAGGTAAGTTAAACATTTTAATGTCATGATATCAATTACATGTTTTTTGAGGAATAGCTGAAAAGAAGAAATAAGTACATAAAACATTGAAGAAGAATAAAATAATGTTATCAATACATATAAATTAAAGACGAAATAATGAAATATAAAAGTCTAAATAAATAAAACAAAAAGGTTCAGTAGTTCAGATATTTATCTTATAAAGTTTACATTCATTAATAATCTTTAAGGTTTCGTGTTGGTAGAGTGCTGAATGGTTTAAATCAACTGTTGTATTTAATTTCTGGAGATTTCAAATAAAGGTTTTCTGTTATAAAACGTATTGTTGCGAATGTGAAATATTAACATACCACTGTTTTTGTTCTTAACTGTAGAACCAAAGAACCAAACTGCAAATCTTTATATGTACGTATGATTGCTTCAATAAGCCTGCTATGCTAGGACCAAGATAGAAAATGTGGTTCACAGCATTTAAACTGTTCGCAGATGCAGAGCTGCCAGCACTCATGCATTGCCCATGAGACTGAGGCAATTGATATTTTTCGCAGGCTCTCACACCACACATCCATTTTCTCATGCAGTGAAAAAACAAATTCATAATTGATAACATTGCAGTGTGATGGAGGATGAACCCTGTTGTAGTTGCCCCAAAAGCAGCAAAGGGTGACATCAATATATGTCTCAATATTGTTGTTGATGTATTACTGCTGGCGGTAAATCAAACTGCCCCCCGGGGGATAATAAATATATCTTGAACCTTGAACACTGAACCTTGAAGAGAGCAAATGCAGCCGTCATGAAAGGGAGATATCCAATTCCCACAGTGGATGAGCTCTTACAAGAGATGAATGGATCAGACACAGCAGGAGTAGCACCAACCAACTAGAGCTCACACCAGAATCAAAAGTGGAACACATTGATATCTTCTGGTATAAGAGACTCTTATATATGGAGTTTCATTGGCTAGTGAACAATATCAACATGAGACTATGACGGCATTGGCTGGCATCGAGGAGGTAAAGAATATTTCCAGTGACAAAATCGTTCATGCTTCCAACCATGAGCTCACACAACCAACAACTCCATGCACTTCTTAAAGAGATTGGGCTGACCCTAAATGCAGAGAAGTATCAATTCAATATGGATAAGTAAACACTCATAGGAAAGCTACTCTCACCACTGAAGGAGTGAGAGCTGTAGCTGAGGTGTGAGAGCCTGAGAATGCATCAAAGTTTAGCTGGCAGTGGCTACAGTAGCTGATTCATAGCCCAGTTTGCCAGTATAACAGAGCCTCTGCGGAGGCTGACTATGAAAGACACACCATTCGACTTCTGGCCAGAGCAGAAACAAGTGTTTCAAGTGCTTAAGGAAAAACTAGCTGAGGCTGGCGCTCAACCAAGGTCATGGCAGATGCAGGATCGGTTGGCATAGGAGCCATCCAAGTAGAAGAACAACAGTGAGAAATGGCACTAATATGCTATGTAAACAAAACCATAACAGACTGGGAATGCAGATTATAACAAACTGAACATGAGGCCCTTGAGATAGTTTGGGCCTACAAGAGGGCAGAACCCATATTTATATATTTAGACACAAGGCCCCGAAGGCCATCGTCAAAACCATGCACCCATGTTGAACGATGGGTGTAAAAGCTGTAACCATAACTTTAAGGTGGTTCATATCCTAAGAAGAGACAGTTTTGCAGATCATGAGTGGTGGGAAAGAGGACGACAGAGGAGACTTGTGAGCATGGAGCGGAGGAACACGTGAGGCTCATTTCTACAAATGCAACTCCAAGACCACAATGTGAGTAGTGAGGGCAAATGTGTGGAGAGAGATGAGCATTTAATAAAGTTGGTCGTTGAAGTTTCCATTATAGACTGGAGGATTTAACTGATATCAAACAAGTTATGCTAAGAGTAAATTGTTAATATTAAGATTAATGATGATTTTACTGGCATGAACTGTTTTAACAAATTTAATTAATTGTTGCAGTTCCTCAGTATGACCACCGGAGGGTAGTGAAGACGCAATACTTTAAATCATAGGCTGTATAGTCTGTTCGGTTTTGGTTTTGTTTCAGCTTTTTTTGTTAGCTTATTTTTTTCCTGAAGTTAAGGAGACATTTGTTGTATAAATCTGTAGTTTCATGACATCTCCTGTTACATCTTTTTCAGTTTACTTCATATAAATTCAATAAACAGAAGAAGCCAAAATTAAATTAATATTTTTTGTAAGCAGCAGTTCTCCTCGGTACACTTGAACAGTTTTTCATGTGCTTGGCAAGGAAGTCATTAGTTCCTGCATCTTTAGAGAAGTCGCCACACTTCCTTTAATGTGGATTTCAAGGCTCAGCTGCTTCTGTCTCTTCATGTAATCCCAGACTTATTCCATGATGTTGAGGTCAGGGCTCAGCGTGGGGTCATATCATCTGTTGCAGGACTCCTTGTTCCTCTTGTTGCTGAATATAGTCCTTACTGACACTGGCTGGATATTTGGGGTCATCGCCATCGGCTGCAGGATAGATTTAGGTGCCATCAGACGCCCACCTGATAGGATTGCACTATTGAGAAGAATCTAAAGCGCCTAAATCGTTGGCACAGTGTTGAATATATAAAATATATGCAGCAGTATTTATTACAGGAGTTCATATTGTTTTAATACAGATACTACTGAAGTTACTTCTACATTGACAGTTAAATATTATTAACAATAAATATCTGTATTATTAGATATGGAAGCGTACTGCATTCACTTTAATAAAAAACAAAAATCAGGTTTTTCTGAGTAATTTTTTTCTTTTCTGTTTTTGGGGCTAATTTTTTTTCTGAGTTTAGAGGGCATTCAAAAACATTGGACACATTCACTCATGACCTGCTTGTTTAGTTTAATCAAGTTTTACTTTGGTCTGGGTTTAAGACACTGAGAGATTGTCCTGTCTTTAAGTCATATAGATGGTATTACTATTATTATATATCTTTCTCTCTCTTTGCCTTTTCTCTCTCTAATTGCATACTGTATATTGGTCAAAAGACAAAGTCCCACCAAAAAGCTCAGAAACATACGGGCAAATGTGCAAGGCAGGAGTCACCATAGATGGGAGTCACATGCAGGTTGGCTGTTCTCGTGAGATTTCGAAGTATCTCGATAATTCAGAGAAAAAAAATTACTCAGAAAAACAGGGAAAAAAATTACTCAGAAAAACAGACCAAAAAATAAATTACTCAGAAAAGTGAATGCAACACGCTTCCGTAATTAGATATAAATGATCTAAAGTCTTTATTTCACACATAATGCAGAAATAAGGAATCTCACACACACACACTGACAGTGGATGAAAGCATTTATTCAAGGCGATGGCAGTGGCAGGGATTGTACAAACAAAAAATGTCCAAAATTTTTAGCAATCCAAAAAACTAAACAAACAAAACAAAACAAAAAGTATAAAATACAGTAGATGTTAATTATCATTTGATATGTTCCATTTTCTTACTTTAAAATACAATTTGCTTACTGGTTTGTCCTATAAGCAAACTAGATCAAGTCCAAATGCTTTTGGATTTTCTTGCATCCTAATTTCTGACTGTGTTTCTGTTGGATACTGTATTTGTGCTGCGCTTCTCAAGCAGTTCAAACATATTACATAATAAATAAAATGCTTTAATTTAACATATTTTTCTTTAACAGATGCAAAACAGCACATTAAAGAATGAAACTTCAACTACAAAAACGTAAAAGGTGCTTTTTTTTTCTTCTTCTTAAAATGTGCATATCTGCTTTATCTTTTAAAAATCAGACCATGAAGACAGATTTGATTTTTATATTATTCTGATTTTTACAACAAAGTGCAGAATATTGTTGGTTAGACACAACTTCTAGTGTCAGATTAAAAGTTTTTCAACCAAGACAATAATTATTATATTATTATTTTTAAATGTAAATATCTTCAAGTGTGCATTTCTGTCTTTAGACATTAATATATTTTTTAATTTATTTACAAAATGACAGACGCCATGAAGGACCTTTGAGGCCGTAATAAGAAATGTTTGACTTTTTGACAAAACAAGTTGATTTGGTCGATGTAAGCAGTACAAGGTGATCTCATCGTATACGGTTTAAGGAACATTAATATGTGACGTATGGAGAGAGAAAAATATTACTTTGGAAAAATAAATAAATAAAAACTAATATTTCTTTCATCATAGCCACACGATTAACATCATGACGTTTTTCTCAAATCTAAATCTAAATGTTTTTGTGCTCAGGAGGGAAATCTAAACATTTGACTGTTGTAGTTTTTTTTTTTCTCATATAGTGCATACTCGATAGACAGCTACTCTGGCGTTGTCAGGCAGTATTAGTTTAGGTTTAGGTAAGGATACATGTCACATTCATTCTACGGCAAATGTAATGTATACTGTACTACAATATTCTTTTAACCCTCCTGTTGTCCTCAAGTCAAGGAAGGAAGGGAGGAAGAAGGAAGGAAGGAAAGAAGGGAGGTAGAAGGAAGGGAAGAAGGAAGGATGAGAGGGAAGAAGGAAGGGAGGAAGGAAGGAAGGAACGGAGGTAGAAGGAAGGATGAGAGGGAAGAAGAAAGGATGAGAGGGAAGAAGGAAGGGAGGAAGGAAGGATGAGAGGAAGGAAGAAAGGATGAGAGGGAAGAAGGAAGGGAAGAAGGAAGGAAGGAACGGAGGTAGAAGGAAGGGAAGAAGGAAGGATGAGGGGGAAGAAGAAAGGATGAGAGGGAAGAAGGAAGGGAGGAAGGAAGGATGGAACGGAGGTAGAAGGAAGGGAGGGAAGAAGGAAGGGAGGAAGGAAGAATGGAATGGAGGAAGAAGGAAGGAAAGGAGGGCGGGAGGAAGGGAGGGAGGAAAGGAAAGAAGGAAGGAAGGAAAGGAGGAAAGGAAGAAAGGACAGATGGAAGGAAGGAAGGAAGGAAGGAAGGAACAGTCAAAACAGACGGGGTCAACTTGACCCGGGAGGACGACAGGAAGGTTAAAGTCAGAATGAGATCAGTTCACTGTGTGAGTAACAGGCTAAAGCTTGGAGTTAGATATTCAGAAATAGAAACACGTTGCAGTCCAGTTTGTTAAGTAGAAGAAGAAGTGGAGTGTGTAATAAAACAAAGTCTTTTTTTGTTCCTGGTCTAGTCTCTAAAGACACGTTCACAACATTCAGAGGAGGAAAAGAAAAAACCCAAGCTTACAAACAGAAAAGGAAGAAGGAAACGTCCCGTCAGACTCGTCTTGTGCTTTCAAAACTCGTGTCTGTGATACATGTCGGGATCGTAGTATTTGGTGACGACCACTCTGTTGGCGAACTTGCGGCCGGTGAGGGCTTGCATGGCTTTCTGACAGTCTGCAGCAGAAACGTACTCCACAAAGATCTGCAGAGAGAAACAGGAAGTGAGTCCTCAAAGGTATAATTATCAGACTACAAATACATGCAGAGAGAACTTTAAGACCTGTTTGGACTGTTTTTATTTCTCTAGAGGAGATTATCTGAATATAACCTCGAGTTAAGGAAGGAAGGGAGGAAGAAGGAAGGAAAGGAGGAAGGATGAAGGACAGGAAAGGAGGAAGAAGGAAGGAAAGGAGGAAGAATGAAGGACAGGAGTGAGGGAGGAAGGGAGGAAAGAAGGAAGGAAGGAAGGAAGAAGAAGGGAAGGAAGAAGGGAAGGAAGGAGGAAGGACAGGAGGGAGGGAGGAAGGAAGGAAGAAGGGAAGGAAGGAGGGAATGGAGGAAAGGAAAGAAGGGAGGGAGGGAGGGAGGGAGGGAGGAAGGAAGGAAGGAAGGAAGGAAGGAAGGAAGGAAAGGAGGAAGAAGGAAGAAAAGGAGGGAGGGAGGAAAGAATGAAGAAAGGAAAGGAGGAAGAAGGGAAGGAAGGAGAGAAGGGAGGGAGGAAAGGAAGGGAGGAAGGAAAGGAAGGAAGGACGGAGGAAATAAGGAAGGAAGGTAGGAGGGAGGGAGAAAGGAAGGAAGAAGGAAGGAAGGAAGGAAGGAAGGAAGGAAAGGAGGAAGAAGGAAGAAAAGGAGGGAGGGAGGAAGGAAGGATGGAAGGAAAGGAGGAAGAAGGGAAGGAAGGAGAGAAGGGAGGGAGGAAAGGAAGGGAGGAAGGAAAGGAAGGAAGGACGAAGGAAATAAGGAAGGAAGGTAGGCAGTAGGGAGGGAGGGAGGGAGGGAGGGAGAAAGGAAGGAAGAAGGAAGGAAGGGAAGGAAGGGAAGGAAGGAGGGAAGGGAGGAAGAAGGAAGAAAGGGAGGGAGGGAGGAAGAAGGAAGGAAAGGAGGAAGAAGGGAAGGAAGAAAGGAGGGAAGGGAGGAAGAAGGAAGGAAGAAGGGAAGGGAGAAAAGGAAGGATGGACGGAGGAAATAAGGAAGGAAGGTAGGACGGAGGGAGGAAAGAAGGAAGGAGGGAGGGAGGGAGAAAGGAAAAAAGGAAGGGAGGAAGGAAGGAAAGAAGGACAGAGGAAAGAAGGAGGGAGGGAGTAAGGAAGTAATGATTCCTCCTGTTCATACTGACCAGATCTCTTAGTAAAGATTATAATGTAGAATCCACAGTCCTCCTTCAAAGTCTATGTGAAGCTAATACGAAGCTTCAGCCGTCCAAATGAATCAAATCAAGTAGAAATCGTTCATCATTGTAATCTTTTTACAGATATCTTCTTGACTTGACAAATGTGGACAGCTGAAGCTTCATATTAGCTTCACATAGACTTTCCACAGAAGGAGGACTGTGGATACTTACATCATAAGAGCATTATGAAAGGATCGTCTCACGGTCGGTATGAACAGGAGGAATCATTACAGCAAGAGAAACGTGCCAATATTCATTTGGGTATTTCACTGTTGATTAAAGGGAGGCTTGAAAGGAAGGAAGGAAGGAAGAAGAAGGGAAGGAAGACGGGAAGGAAGGAAGGATGGAGGGAGGAAAGGAAAGAAGGAAGGGAGGAAGGAAAGGAGGAAGAAGGAAGAAAGGGAGGGAGGGAGGACGGAGGAAGGAAAGGAAGAAGGGAAGGAAGGAAGGAAGAAGGAAGGACGAAGGGAAGGAAGGAGGGAAGAAGAAGGGAAGGAAGAAGGGAAGGAAGGAAAGAGGGAAGGGAGGAAAGGAAAGAAGGAAGGGGGGAAGAAAAAGAGGAAGAAGGAAGAAAAGGAGGGAGGAAGAAGGAAGGAAAGGAGGAAGAAGGAAAGGAAGGAGGAAAGGGAGGGAGGAAAGGAAAGGAAGGGAGGAAGGAAAGGAAGGAAGGACAGAGGAAAGAAGGAAGGAGGGGGGGGAGAAAGGAAAAGAGCAAGGGAGGAAGGAAGGAAAGAAGGACGGAGGAAAGAAGGAAGTAATGAAGGGAAGGAAGGAGGGAAGGGAGGAAAGGAAAGAAGGAAGAAGGAAGGAAAGGAGGAAGAAGGGAGGAAAGGAAAGAAGAAAGTAATGAAGGGAAGGAAGGGAGGAAGGAAAGAAGGAAGAAGGAAGGATAGGAGGTAGGGAGGAAGGAAGGAAGGAAGAAGGAAGGATAGGAGGTAGGGAGGAAGGAAGGAAGGAAGGAAGGAAGGACAGAGGAAAGAAGGAAGGAAGGAGGGAGGGAGGGAGAAAGGAAAAGAGGAAGGGAGGAAGGGAGGAAGGAAAGAAGAACAGAGGAAAGAAGGAAGTAATGAAGGGATGGAAGGAGGGAAGGGAGGAATGGAAAGACGGAAGAAGGAAGGAAAGGAGGAAGAAGGGAAGGAAGAAAGGAGGGAAGAAGGGGGTGAACTCATCCTTTAAGCCTTATTTGAACTGGATTTGAACATAACCTGCATTCATCAGGAGTTTGTATGTTGGGGTCAAAAGTTGCCTACTTGTTTTTTTTTACTTTTGCTTTTATCAGCTCGGTGTTAAAATTAGAGTTTCATGTTAAAAAATGAAGTCAGAACAGCTTTTTCTAATCTAACCTTTACAAAAAGAAACCACCACCACCATCAGGAGAGCAAGACCCCTTAAAAAGCTCATTAAATGGGCTCTTGTGATGTCAGCTGAGGGGTAAGTGGCGTGCTGGTATTTCCTTTTTGAGCCCATGTTTGTTTACACTATACATTAAAAGTATGTTGATTTAGCGATTAGTACTTCCTGTTTGGATGTAAAGACACTTCACTGGGTTACTTTGACCATGAAGAAAACTTTAAAATGTGACGATTCTCAGGCTTTTAAATGTCTTGTTTCTCTGATGTCTAAGTGGATTTATGGAGGTTTATTAGTAAGGAACATTAAACATAATTATAATTGTAATTCCACCAAACAACTGTCTGCTGGAATTACACACAAGAAAGGCTCCATAGCTCAGTGGTTAGAGCACTGGTCTTGTAAACCAGGGGTCGCGAGTTCAATTCTCGCTGGGGCCTAACTATTGCTGTTTTTTAATTCCAAAAGTTCACATTTTAGTTGTTTTTAAAAAGTATTTTAAAAGGAACTACTTTTTACTGATTAAAGACACTCAGAGTTATTTCAGAAGAGGTAGTTAATATGATTGATACCATTTTGTGAGTTTGATTGATCATAATTAGGGCTGTTAACGTGTTAATCATGATTAGATTAATGCAATCCATAACGCATTTTTTTTTTAAATCGCATTTTAATTTTGCAAGCCTTTTTGTCCCTTCTACTCCCCCGTAGACGGCTCCTCTAGCTGTAGCGCTATGCTTTGAAGTGGCCTCCTGCAGTAAACCTACCGCGCTGATGGAAAGTAAGAGAGCTACTGGACTTTTGAACGGCTTGTTTAACTTTAAAACACTTCCAGACGCTTCAGTTGACAAGTCAAAAGTAAAATGCAACCTGTGTCAAACAGAGTTTAACTACCACCGGAGTACGTCAAGTTTGAGTTAGCACCTCCACGCTAAACACCCAGGTGCAGCCAAGCGAGCCTCAGCTCCACCAAGGTACCATTTTGGAGTGTGGGAGTCGCAGCAGAGCCGTGTTCGATTCCCAGTTAAGACACCCTGGTAAGAAATGCTTTACATTATGGGCTTAAAACTGCCTTGAAATGTACAATAACAGGATTTTAAACATGCAATTCAAAATGTGATTAATCACGATTAACTATGGAAATTCTGCGATTAATCGCGATTTAAAAAATTAATCGTTTGACAGCCCTAATCTATATTTCACAAACAGTTCATGAGAACATTTAAAGAGTGTCATAAGTCGAACCGGTTAGTGCTACATTACAAAGCTCAGGACACTCCTGTACAACTGATATAGTCAACACCCCTGATTGTCGAAGGTGTAGTCATTAAACAACTGTCTGCTGTCATTAAACAACTGTCTGCTGAAATTACTCACATCAAGGCTCCATAGCTCAGTGGTTAGAGCACTGGTCTTGTAAACCAGGGGTCGCGAGTTCAATTCTCGCTGGGGCCTAGCTATTGCTGTTTGATTGATCATAATTAGGGCTGTCAGCGTTAATCGCGATTATATTAATACAATCCATAAAGCGTTTTTTTTTTTTTTAAATCGCATTTTAATTTTGCAAGCCTTTTTGTCCCTTCTACCCCCCCGTAGACGGCTCCTCTAGCTGTAGCGCTATGCTTTGAAGTGGCCTCCTGCAGTAAACCTACCGCGCTGATGGAAAGTAAGAGAGCTACTGGACTTTTGAACGGCTTGTTTAACTTCAAAAAACTTCCAGACGGTTCAGTTGACAAGTCAAAAGTAAAATGCAACCTGTGTCAAACGGAGTTTAACTACCACCGGAGTATGTGGAGTTTGAGTTAGCACCTCCACGCTAAACACCCAGGTGCAGCCAAGCGAGCCTCAGCTCCACCAAAGGACCATTTTGGAGTGTGGGAGTCGCAGCAGAGCCGTGTTCGATTCCCAGTTAAGACACTCTGGTAAGAAATGCTTTACATTATGGGCTTAAAATTGCCTTGAAATGTAAAATAACAGGATTTTAAACATGCAATTCAAAACGCGATTAATCACGATTAACTATGGAAATTCTGCGATTAATCGCGATTAAAAAAATCAATCGTTTGACAGCCCTAATCTATATTTCACAAACAGTTCACGAGAACATTTAAAGAGTGTCTTAAGTCGAACCGGTTAGTGCTACATTACAAAGCTCAGGACACTCCTGTAGAACTGATATAGTCAACACCAGTGATTGTCTAAGGTGTAGTCGTTAAACAACTGTCTGCTGGAATTAAACAATTGTCTGCTGCGATCACACACAACGAAGGCTCCATAGCTCAGTGGTTAGAGCACTGGTCTTGTAAACCAGGGGTCGCGAGTTCAATTCTCGCTGGGGCCTAGCTATTGCTGTTTTTTAATTCTAAAAGTTCACATTTCAGTTGTTTTTAAAAGGTATTTTTAAGGAACTACTTTTTACTGATTAAAGACACTCAGAGTTATTTCACAAGAGGTAGTTAATATGATTGATACCATTTTGTTTCAAGAGTTTAAACATGCAATTCAACACGATTAATCGCGATTAACTGTTGAAATTCTGCGATTAATCGCGATTTAAAAAATTAATCGTTTGACAGCCCTACTTAAAATCCATACACAGTTTCCTCATGTTTATGTCACGTTCCTGTTAAACGTTCACCTTTCCGCAGCCGGGGACCTCCACTCCGTCGACGGGCCTGGGGATCTCGATGGAGCGGACGCTGCCGTACTTGCAGCACTCCTCTCGGATGTCCTCCAGGATCTCCTCGTAGTCCTCGTCATCCACCAGCTCCTCGGGCATCACCATGTTGAGAAGGCACAGCACCTCTGTGGGCATGCCCGAGTTCTGCAGCCTCTGGAGCCCCGGGACCTGCAGCATTACCGGGGTCTCTATGATGGAGGTCTGCAGGTAGAAGGGAAGGTATGCAGAGGTAATTACTGTGACTCATCTTCTACCTGAGCTGATGAGTAATGCCCCCCCCCCCTCCCCCCTCCCCCCTCCCCCTCCTTCCTCCCTCCTTCTGCCCTGTACGGTATCTTTGGCATTACTGGACTGGATAAACGTGTTGGAAGTCATTTTTCCGTCTGACCTTTCACTCCCACCATCTGCTATTGTGAGAAAACTGAGCTCCTTTTGTGCCGGAGGAACAGAGATGTCACATCGTAAGACACACAGTATTTTAGGAAGATATTTCAATATGTCACAGGAGGAAAAACACAAGATATAAAGCATAAAATGAATGCATGAGAGCTGTAATCCATTTATCTGCTTTAGTTTCAGGGTCATGCTGTTGTGAATTAATGTATTTGAGTATTTTTCCTCGATTTTACAATGATTGTTTCATCCTTTTTTATCAGGAAATGCATCATTTCTCAACATGAATGAAATCTAATTTGAACATATGGGGGAGTTTTTCCTTGCTGCTTATGGGGAAATGTTGGGTCTCAACTATGTGAAAAGTGCTTTTAGATTAGATAACTTTTGTTGTAATTTGGTGTTATATAGTATAAAAAAACCTGAATTGAATTGAATATGTTCTGGTCCTCTGAAATGAAGCCAACGCGGAAGTAACTTAGAACTGCATTCTATCAAAAGGCCACCAGGGGGCGACCGTTTTGGTGTCAAAAGGACTTCCGTCTCCATACAAGTCAATGAAGAGTTCACCAACTTCTCACTTGATTTCTAACCTCAGTAAACGTTTTCAAAATGTGTTTATGGTCTCAATCGCTAGTTTAAAGCCTTCTTCAATGCAGTATGATGTTCATTTGTGAAATTTTGGCCTCCCTGATTTTATATTTGACGATAAAGCAGGGTATGCATTAGGGCGTGGCTACGTCCTGATTGACAGGTTGATTGACCAATGTCCTTGAGATCCAGCCCTCGCAACCATAGCAACCTCCCCATTCTGCCCATGGCTCCGCCTCATGCCCATATAAGTAGAATCTGTGTTTTTATTTTTCCCAGCATGCACCTGAAATTTTCAAGTTGGCGCTGCCTAGATCCGAAACTGTGTCTATTTTGTCTGATTAACAGTCAAAACCTTGAGGAAGCTGAAATTTCTTTCTTAAATATTACTTAAAAAGCTTAATAAATTATCAAGAAAGTTGCTAATTAATTTTCTAGCAATGAACTTCTCCATTATTCAGCTAATCGTTGCAGCTCTAAATGACTCGCTATTGATCAGATTTAAGGCTGCTACAGGTTTTAGGCCTCGTACTCACAGGGTTGGTGTTTTTCGCTCCCACGCTGGCCCTCTGGACGATGAGCTTCTTGTCGCCCAGCTGCATGCCATTGAGCCCCGCCACCGCCTGATGAAGAACACACACACACAAAAAAAACCTCATCAGAGAACCCAACTAATAATCTGATTACACTCAAAACTTTAAATGGCTGTTACCTGATCGGTGGCGCTGATGTCTACGTATTCGCAAAAGGCGTAACCTTTAGACAGTGACGTGGCACTGTCCTTCACCAGATTGAAAGCTTTGAGCGGCCCGAATGAAGTCAAGAGCTCCTTAACCTGCAAAAAACAAGTCAGACAACAAGATATGAGACTGATCACTCACAGTCAACTTCAGTCATATCTACTAGTTTCATCCTAAATGTCCTAAATTTGATACTCAACATCAGATGACAAAAAAAGTCTATTTAACAACAAAATATATGCAATTAAAAAGAGTTTGCATGTAGATTTGTTTCATTTTATTCATTTCACAATCTCATAATGAGTTTCTACAGTTTGCAGTTGCAATGCTGATAATTTAAAAAAAAGAAAAGAGGAGAGACAGCAGAGCGTGAAAACTGTTGAGTAGAGTCGTGAAGTGTTAAAGCTGATGGTGTGTGAACTGGAAGAATATGTCTGGGTAACAACATCAGAGAAAACCACAGAGATCATCTGAAGTGTTGAGACACAGAAGGGGTAATAATAATGATAATAATGATAATAATAATAATAATAATTATAATAATAATAATCTTAAATTTAAACTTTTATTTTGACAAAAAGTGGTAAAAATGGTGCAAGATAATAAAAATTAAAGACGTTTAAAAGATTAGTTTAAATTGAATATTGCCATCTACAGGCAAACTGCACCAGAATACTTAAACATATATTCTTACCTTTACTTTTACACCTGAACAACCCCCCACCCACCCACCCACCTCCAACAATAACCCCAAGTACTAAAAAACCCACCCCCCCCCCCAAAATCCCCGGGTCCTAAACGCGCTCCAAAAGCATGATGGGAGAAAGAAAGCAGCCAGAAAGGGAGCCTGCTGGCTTAAGGAGTGTATCCGTGTGAGGACCAGAATGTCTTACTTGCCTTGTGTTACATGTTGGCATGGCAGCAGTAGATCAGTACTACTGAACAAATTATGAGCGCAGACTTAACGATCTTACAGGCCCCTAGCTGGGGACAAAGTGGGGGAACAAAAATGAAAGAGCTGTGAGTATCAACGCAGTGGCAAGTGACTGCAAGTATTAAAAGAAATATAAGTCAGTGAATAATATACATCAGGCTACATGTGCTCTGTTAGTCGTAACGAGACAGAATGGACAGAATCTAATTCACTGTGGAGCAGGTGTCTGCCCGCCTCAGAGAAAAGATGGAGCTCTACAGCTGTTCACACAGGTATGAAGGACTATTTATCAGCAAATATTCACCCTGACTTTTCATATTGTCAAAGATAAAGTCCACCTTCAGATCTTCTCATTCTTTTAATACTGATTTTAATGATTAATGCATTTAATTAAGATGTTAAGTGACTTTTTTTTGCTTTACCTCAATCAGAATAACCCACATCCACAAATGAGGCCTGAACTTAAAGCTCTCAGTTATATATTAGTGCAAAAAAAGGTTTAACCCTCCTGTTGTCCTCGAGTCAAGGAAGGAAGGGAGGAAGAAGGAAGGGAGTGAGGAAGGAAGGATGGAAAGGAGGAAGAAGGAAGTAAGGAAGGAAAGGAGGGAGGGAGGAAGGAAAGGAGGAAGGAAGGGAGGAAGGAAGGGAGGAAGAAGGAGGGAAAGGAGGGAGGTAAGGAGGAAGGGAGGAAGAATGAAGGTAAGGAGGAAGGAAGGGAGGAAGGAAGGAAGAAGGAAGGAAGGAAAGGAGGGAGGGAGGAAGGAAAGGAGAAAGGAAGAAAGGAAGGAAGGGAGGAAGGAAGGGTTAGGGTTATAAAATATTATAATTTTCTTGATAAATCACCTATACAGAATATTAACTCTATTGATTAATTACTCCATATATCAACAAATTATTGAATCAGTTGATCGTATCGCTGTCTAAAGAGATTCATCCATGCAAGAATCTGCTCTCTGTTATTATTGCCTGTTCTTATTGTTGTGGCTAGTGTTTTATGTGTGTGGCTTAAGTTATAACCTTGTCCTCTGTATACCATGTCGTCACATTGTACCTCCCTTGTATTCCTAGTGTGTCGCCACTTTTTGTTGTATGTGTCTGTACAGCTGTACTTGGGTATTGTTTTCCCATCTAATCAACCTTTCCTTTCACAGCCCCCCCATCCCCCTCCCCCTCAAGAAGCTGGTGCTTCCTGTCAGGCCATCATTGAAAATAAGAACCTGTTCTTAGCCTGGTTAAATAAAGGTTTAAAAAATAGTCCAATTTCAGACACTGATGTGATTAGTTTAAATGTATATTTGGGCAAATGCATTTAAAATACATTAATGTGACTCAGTGCATTTGCATGATTGTATAGCTGCTTAAAGGTGAGCTGTGGAGTTTGTGATCGCTGGTATCTTCATGGAGAAAAGTTTCTAAAATTGAATCCTGGTTCTGTAAATATTCTCAAGTATGCAGGTGACACCTAGAGAAGTAGTCGGGTGCCAACAAAGGCGATAAAGAAGAAGGATTCAGGCTACGGTTGAGAATAAAGTAGGACTTAAAATATTAAATTAAAGAATAAAAAAAACAATATTTACAAATGTTGTTTGGGGAAGGAAATGCATTATTCAAGCTGCATGGTTGTTTAGCGGTTAGCACGGCCATGTATGTTAGGGCGTGTGTGTGTGTGTGTGTGTGTGTGTGTGTGTGTGTGTGTGTGTGTGTGTGTGTGTGTGGAAAGATAAAGTTCTTTTTCTTCTTCTTCAATATTTTAATTAGAGTGTTTGTTTACTAGAAACCTCCACAGGGCATCTTTAATAAGTAAACAGCTGGTTACTAGTGTGTTTGGAAATGGGGTCATTGCAGCTGCACCATTATTATAACAAAAAAGCATTAGTGTCTATTTTACCCTTTTTTTTTTTTTTACATTTTTTGGGGGGAAAACTGTGAGAATAAGAAAATAATGAGAAATGCTTTTGCTCTGATATCCTGAGGCTCTGACAGCTGAATTATATCCTGCATAAGAAAAAGACATATTTAGAAATACAGAGAGAAGGTTTCTGAAGGCGGACTTTTCTCTTTGACAATACTGACTCAAATGAAAAAAGGGAGCAACATGTCAAGTTTAACGGGCCTCTTATGTAAATACTGGACTGTGCTTACCTTTCTTAAAATCAGTTTGCTTAACATGAGAAAGGTATAAGCAGTTTACTTAGAAAGCCGAGTCACAAAAAAGCCTTGCATCTTTTTCTTTTTCTTCATATGATTAATAACAGAGACCATGCTGTATGTTTAATATAAAAATACAATGTGAATACTTTAAATTTCACCTAATTAAATATCAATATTACCTTTATATCTCTTATCTTTTTTTTGCAGCTCTGTTCTCATATCTTTATCTCCTTATCTACCATCAGAAAATGTGTTGTTTCTTGTCTTCTTGGGGTCACGTTCTACTTCTGGCTAAGATAAACATTAGCTAACATTTTTTTAACAGGAAGATATTTTACTTACTGTTTTTTTTTTTTTTTAATCCTATTTTAAAGCATGTTTAATTGTGCTAACAACGTCAGCAAAGTGAGTGCTGCTGTTCAGTCTGCTGTCAGTTAAATACCTGGTCATCGTTCAGGTAGTTAGGCAGGCCTCCTATGAACAGTTTATGAGGGGAATCGGGAACGACTGTGGAGACGACACCTGTGAAGAAAAAAAAAAAAGGTCAAATCCAAATCTTAAGTTTCTGTATGGCTTTGTTATTAATCTGTCAGTAAAACGAACCTGGGACGTGGAAAGCAGGCTGCTCTGAGATACCCGGTAACGGCCGATAGTCGTGAGGTCTTCTAATCTTCAAAGACTGACCCTGGAAAATGATTCCATCGAAGGCCATGGCCTGTGTCGTCTCATCGACGGACCGAAACTAGAAAAGGAGAATGGTGGTGAGGTGTCAAACTCATTTTCATTCAAGGGCCACATACAGACCAATTAGATCTCATGTGGGCCGGACTATTAAAAATAAGGAAGGAAGGAAGGAAGGAAGGAAGGAAGGAAGGAAGGAAGGAAGGAAGGAAGGAAGGAAGGAAAGACAGACAAAAGGAAGGAGGGAAGAAAGGTAGGAAGGACGGAAAGAAGGAAGAAAAGAAGGAAGAAAGGGAGGAAGGACAAGTGGAAGGAAGAAAGGAAGGAAGGAAGGAAGGAAGGACGGAAAGAAGGAAGGAAAGAAGGAAGGACAGAAGGAAGAAAGGGAGGAAGGACAAGTGGAAGGAAGGAAGGAAGGAAGGGAGGGAGGAAGGAACAAAGAAAGGAAAAAAGGAAGGTAGGAAGGACATATATGAAATTAGGCTTCAAAGTTGTGTAAAAGTCAGCCTCTTTCTCTGCTACCAAACGCTGTGGGTGTGGCCGCCGAGTTTGCTGAAGCCCCGCCCCCTACCAAGTGTCACCTGTCAATCAAAGTCACCACCTCTACCAGAAACATGGACACTACGTCTGAGAGCTTTCTGCTGCTAACTTGGCGGCTAGCTCGGCGGCTAACTCGGTGGCTAACTTGGCGGCTAGCTCGGCGGCTAACTCGGCTAACTGTAGACTGTAGTAGTAGTGTGTGCTGAATGTATTAATACCTCTACAGCAGCAGGGGCGGGTTTATGCTAATCACTAAATCCTGAACACAGAAATCTTAACAATTCAAATCTAAATGGTTGAAATGCTTTTTACACCTTTATTAGAAATACATTTATGACCTATTTAATGTGTTTAGAAGAAAATGTCTGAATTCACTTTACACGGTCTTTAAGTGCTTTTACACTACTGTACATGTCACATCCACTCACACTTTCAGACGCTGATGGCAGGCGTTACCACACAGGCTGCCAACCTGCTCATCAGGAGGAAGCTCACACTCACTCAGACATTCACACACCGTTGGCACAGCCATCAGGGGGCAATTTAGGGTTAAGTATCTTGCCCAAGGACACATCCGACACGTGGACCGGAGGAGACGGACCGCCAATCACCCGATTAGTGGACGACCCGCTCCGCTTCCTGAGCCACAGCTGCACAAATGTGGAGTTAAATTCACAATTTCTCGCTTTTAGTGGTTTCTCTTATAGAAATTTGTGATAAAATGGTAATAAATAATCTGAAGGAGTCATTTCAGAAGCCACAACTTAATCTGAGCAGTAGAGAGAAAATGATGGTGAGAGTTTCTGTGTCTTAGCTGTAGGCCTGCAACTAACAATTATTTTCATCATTGATTATTTGATTAGTCTATGAAATGTCATGAAATATTTAAAAATGTTTGTCTTGCTTTCACTCGAGTCTAAGATGACGTCCTTAAATATCTCATTTTGTTCATCCAACAGTCCAAAACCTACAAATATTCAGTTTACAACAATATAAACCAAACTAGAAAAGCAGGAAGTTCTCACAGTGGACGAGCTGGAGCCATAAAAGGATCGGCATTTACTTGAAACATAATAGATGACTTACTCACTAATTAACTAAACAATTGCAACAACAACAACAACCACCAATGGCTGCAGCTCTACTAAGCAGAAATATGTTCAGCTTGTTACGGTTTCTAACAAGTATGCAAACATCTCTGCTCGTATAAACCATTAGAAAATGTGATGCTAGAAAAAAGAAAAAAGTCCCAGAGTGTGATTAGGCTCTTATCCAGAGGTGTCAAACTCATTTTCATTCAAGGGCCACATACAGACCAGTTAGATCTCATGTGGGCCGGATTATTAGAAAGAAGGAAGGAAGAGAAGGAAGGAAGGAAGGAAGGAAGGAAGGAAGGAAGGAAGGAAGGAAGGAAGGAAGGAAGGAAGGAAGGAATGACAGACAAAAAGAAGGAGGGAAGAAAGGTAGGAAGGACAGGTGGAAGGAAGGAAGGAAGGAAGGAAGGAAGGGAGGAAGGACGGAAAGAAGGAAGGACAGAAGGAAGAAAGGGAGGAAGGTCAGGTGGAAGGAAGGAAGGAAGGAAGGAAGGAAGGGAGGAAGGACGGAAAGAAGGAAGGACAGAAGGAAGAAAGGGAGGAAGGACAGGTGGAAGGAAGGAAGGAAGGAAGGGAGGAAGGACGGAAAGAAGGAAGGACAGAAGGAAGAAAGGGAGGAAGGGAGGAAGGGAGGAAGGACAGGTGGAGGGAAGGAAGGAAGGAAGGAAGGAAGGAAGGAAGGACAGAAGGAAGAAAGGGAGGAAGGGAGGAAGGACAGGTGGAAGGAAGGGAGGAAGGAAGGAAGGAAGGAAGGAAGGACAGAAGGAAGAAAGGGAGGAAGGACAGACAGACGGAAGGAAGGAAAAGAACACAGGAAGGAAACTGGGCCGGATTTCACCCCTCAGCGGGCCAGTTCTGGCCCACGGGCCGCATGTTTGCCACCCCTGCTCTAATCGTTAGTTATATCCAACATAAATTAAAAAATGTTGGACCTGGCAGAGCTCTGCTGCTTCCTTTAACACTCTCAAAAAAAAAAAAGTCAAAAACTCAGAGCCTGATTTATTGTGCCAATAAAAGTCTCAGCATGTGCTTTAAGCTGCTGTCTTATAACCTCACAGCTCATAACAGCTCCAGGCAGACAGAGATCATCCTCATATCACTGCTCTTATAATTACTATCTTTTTTATTTATTTAACTAAACTTCATTTTAATTGGCTTTGCTGCCACCTGGGTCATCTGTGTGTGTGTGTGTGTGTGTGTGTGTGTGTGTGTGTGTGTGTGTGTGTGTGTGTGTGTGTTTGGCTGTGTAAAGAAATCTAGACTGATGGAGGGAAAAGATGGCTTGACTTCAGGTATATTTGGGTTTATATTGTACATGTTCTACTTTATTTTTCTCTACATCTATTTTTATGTATTTCCATGTATAGTCTATAGTCCATATGAGCAACTGTTATACAATGTTCAAATGCGATTGATTTTATGAGTCTTGGTTCTGCAGGAAGTTGTGTGAAAATTACAGCTCAGTTTCTAGCAGGACTATTGATTTTGCTCCCGTCTGTTTTGACTGTTCCTTCCTCCCTCCCTCCCTCCCTCCTTCTTTCCTTCCTTCCTTCCTTCCCTCCTTCCTTCATTCCTCCCTCCTTCTCTCTTTCTTTCCTCCCCCCTACCTTCCTCCCTTCCTTCTTTCCTTTCCTCCCTTCCTTCCTTCCTGTCTTCCCTCCCTCCTTTCCTTCCTTCTTCCTCCCTCCTTTCCTCCCTTCTTCCTCCCTTCCATCTCAGTTTCTAGCAGGACTATTGATTTTGCTCCCGTCTGTTTTGACTGTTCCTTCCTCCCCCCTACCATCCTTCCTTCCTTCTTTCATCTGTCCTTCTTTCCTTCCTTCCTCCTTTCCTCTTTTCCTTTCTCCCTCCCTCCCTTCTTCCTTGTTTCCTCCCTCCCTACCTTCCTTCCTTATTTCCTCCGTCCTTCCTTTCCTTCCTTCTTTCCTTTCCTCCCTTCCTTCCTCCCTTCCTTCCTCCCTCCTTTCCTTCCTTCTTCCTCCCTTCCATCCTTCCTTCTTCCTCCCTTCCCTCCCTTCCTTCCTTGACTCGAGGATAACAGGAGGGTCAAAGACTTCAAAGCATAATACATAAAACCAACAAACACTTTTTTTTACAGCTCTTAGAAAGGAATGGCGGGAACTGTTTTACCTTTCGTCGTGTGATTGCGAGGTAAACAGATAAATACAGTGTTCATGCTACGAAGGAATCTACCAGGAATGTGTGCTCGCATGTCTGTGATCGGCCAACGCAGCAATGCAGCAACTTTTTTATCAAACAACCCTGAGCCCTCTGTGGTGGCGTCCCTGCTGAGTCAACGTTTTTTTTTTTCACACAGGGCCAATATCACTCTAATGAACAAGGTCTCCTTTGTTTAATTTATACAGAAACCAAAGTGTAAAAAGATAGTTTGCTGTTTTAAAGTAGGTTACAAGCTGAACTACTTCTTGACTTAACCCTCCTGTTGTCCTCGAGTCAAGGAAGGAAGGAAGGAAGGGAGGAAAGAAAAGAAGGAAGGGAGAGAGGGAAGGAAGGAAAGGAGGAAGAAGGAAGGAAAGGAGGGAGGGAGGAAGGAAGGACAGAAGGAAGGAAGAAAGGGGGATGGAGGAAGGAAAGAAGGAAGGAGGGAGGAAGGGAGGACAGACGGAAGGAAGGAAGGACTTAACCATCCTGTTGTCCTCGAGTCAAGGAAGGAAGGGAGGAAAGAAAAGAAGGAAGGGAGGGAGGGAAGAAAGGAAAGGAGGAAGGAAGGAAGGAAGGAAGGGAGGAAGAAGGAAGGAAAGGAGGGAGGGAGGGAGGGAGGGAAGGAGTGAGGGAGGAAAGAAAAGAAGGAAGGGAGGAAGGAAAGGAAGGAAAGGAGGGAGCAATGAAGGAAGGAAGGGAGGAAGAAAGAAGAAGGAAGCTGGATCTTTTTACCCAAGCTACCAATTCTTAGCTACCTAGCGTAGCTTAGCATAATGACTGGAAACAATCCAGTCATTATGCTAAGCTACGCTAACAGGCTGCCAGCTAAAGTTTCAGATGTGAGCTTCAGAGTCAAGACTCAGATGTGAGAGTGGTATCAAACCAACTAAACTAACTTTCATACCTCTAGGAAAGCAAAGTTTGTATCCTGATTGAGTGGGGAGGTTGCTATGGTTGCGAGGGCTGGTTCTCGAGGATATTGGTCAATCAACCTGTCAATCAGGACGTAGCCACGCCCTAATGCATACCCTGCTTTATCATCAAATATAAAATCAGGGAGGCCAAAATGTCCCAAATGAACATCATACTGCATTGAAGAAGGCTTTAAACTAGCGATTGAGACCATAAACACATTTTGAAAACGTTTACTGAGGTTAGAAATCAAGTGAGAAGTTGGTGAATTCTCCATTGACTTGTATAGAGACGGTCGCCCCCTGGTGGCCTTTTGATAGAATGCAGTTCTAAGTTACTTCCGCGTTGGCCTCATTTCAGAGGACCAGAACTCCCCGCCTGGTCATTACGCTAACCTACGCTAACAGACTGCCAGCTAAAGCTTCAGATTAAAGACTCAGATGTGAGATCGGTATCAAACTAACCAAACTAACTTTCATACCTCTAGGAAAGCAAAGTTTTTATCCTGATTGATCTGCACGGCGAGTACAGGGTTGCTCGGGGCTTGTGAGAGGCCTGCGAGACGCATCTGGGCGTTGAAGAACTCTGCCATGGACTCCTGAAGAGAGACAAAAACACTTCCACATATGAGTATTTGGTAATAATATCAGAGGGAATAACAATAAAGATGAAGAAAAGAGCAACTTTACCTCAGTTACTCCAAAGGGAATATTTCCAACATAGAGGCGTCTGGCTTGTCTCGTCATCTGGCTGCCAACGACGGGCACTTGTGTCGGTGCAGCAGCCACTCCGGTTGTGGTGGACGTTGCCAGCAGAGCTATTGTTGGTATCTGGCCGGCCGCTGAAGGGGAATAACAGAAAGAGCATGCGAGGAACGTCACCTTCGGCTACAGAAGCAGCTACCATCTGAAACCTCTGCTGCTTTATCTGTAATTGCAAATGACTCATTTTTGCAGGGAGCATTAATGCGTCAGCTATTTAAATCTGTCTGTTTTTCCGCCTCGAGTCCATCTCCAAGAAATGTTTTAAGACTTTGTTGTGTGTCTTTATTTTTCTGCTTCTGTATTAAATGCAATAAATGTGTATTTTTACTCTATGATGGATTATTGGTTTAAGTCAGAGGTGTCAAACTAATTTTCATTCAAGAGCAATTAGATCTCATGTGGGCCGGATTATTAAAAAGATGGAAGGATGGAAGGAAGGACGGAAGGAAGGAAAGACAGACAAAAGGAAGGAGGAAAGAAAGGTAGGAAGGACAGACAAAAGGAAGGAAAGAAGGAAGGACAGAAAGAGGAAAGGGAGGAGGGACAAGTGGAAGGAAGGAACGAAGTAAGGAAAAAAGGAAGGCAGGAAGGATAGAAGGAAGAAAGGGAGGAAGGACAGGTGGAAGGAAGGAAGGGAGGGAGGAAGAAGGAAGGAAAGGAGGGAGGAAGGAAGGGAGGAAAGAAAAGAAGGAAGGAATGGAGGGAGGAAGGGAGGAAGGAAGGATGGAAGGAAGGAAGGAAGGAAGGAAGAAAGGGAGGAAGGACGAGAAGAAGGAAGGACAGAAGGAAGAAAAGGAGGAAGGGATGGAAAGAAGGAAGGCTAGAAGGAAGAAAGGGAGGAAGGACAGACAGACAGAAAGAAGGAACAAAGAAAGGAAAAAAGGAAGGTAGGAAGGACAGATGGAAGGAAGGAAAAGAACACAGGAAGGAAACTGCACCCCTCAGCGGGCCGGTTCTGGCCCACGGACCGTATGTTTGACACCCCTGTTTTAAATAAACAAACTATTTAAAGGGACCAACAGAAACCTAATCATCCATAACTAATTAAATTAAGTGGAGAGCAGTATTAATTAAATCCTTTGGTATATTTATTATTATTTAAATTTTACTGTTAAATTAACCTAAATAAATAAATGCTCGAAGATAAAGCAAAAAAAAAAAAAAAGGAGTCCAGCTGACAAATCACAGTCCTTTCAGAAATCATACGCTGCAGTATTACAGCAGACCCGAGATCAGTGATGTACAACGCTCTCCATTACCGCCTTGTCTCCGGTCTGCTGCAGAGCTTTCCAACCTGTGAGTCACACAGGAGAGCTGAAGGGCAGGCGTGAAGGAAGGAAGAGAAGAGACCAGAGCCAGAAAGATACTGACAGAGGTTGAAAGAGATGCGGAGAGGTGCATGCCCATATTCTAAAAACAACATTACTTATTGTAGTTGTTTGGCTGCTTGTCAATAAGCGTCTCACACAGTTCATGGAGGAAGTATAAGGTACTTTAAAACGCTTAGTGCATGAATAGAGAAAGGAAGGGAGGAAGAAGGAAGGAAAGGAGGGAGGAAGGGAGAAAGGAGGATGGAAAGGAGGAAGGAACCGTCTCACACAGTTCATGGAGGCAGTTTAAGTTACTTTAAAACACTTAGTGCCTGAATAGAGAAAGGAAGGGAGGAAGAAGGAAGGAAAGGAGGAAGGAAGGGAGGAAGAAGGATGGAAAGGAGGAAGGAAGGGAAAAAGGAGGAAAGGAAGGAAGGAAGAAAAGCAGGACATAAGGAAGGAAGGAAGGAGGGAAGGAAAGAAGGAGGGAGAAAAAGTAGGAAAGAAGGACATAAGGAATGAAGGAAGGAAAGGAGGACAGAAGGAAGGAAGGAAGGATGGAAGGAAGGAAGGGAGGGAGGAAGGAAGGAAAGAAGGAAGGAGGGAGGAAGGGATTGCGGAAGGAAGGAAGGGATTGAGGAAGGAAGGAAAGAAGGAAGGAAGGAGGGAAGGAAAGAAGGACAGAAGGAAGGATGGAAGGAAGGGAGGGAGGAAGGAAGGAAAGAAGGAAGGAGGGAGGAAGGGATTGCGGGAGGAAGGAAGGGATGGAGGAAGGAAGGAAGGAAGGAACGAAGGAAGGAAGGAAGGAAGGAAGGAAGGAAGGAAGGAAGGAAGAGTCAGAGGGGTTCAATGTTTTTACTGTATTGTAGTTTGGCTGCTTGTCAATAAGCGTCTCACACAGTTCATGGAGACAGTTTAGGGTACTTTAAAACACTTAGGGCCTGAATAGCTGCAATTTGCATAAAATTCATACTCTTTTTTTTTTTTTTTTAGGTTCATAACTTCATCAAATCTGAACACACAGACATGATGCACATATTTTTAGATTCACAGTGACTTACACTCTGCTTTGTGTCGTTTTGACTGTTCCTTCTTTCCTCCCTTCCTTCCTCCCTTTCCTTCCTCCCTTCCTTCTTTACTTCCTCCCTCCTTCTTTCTTTCGTTCATTCCTCTCTCTTTCCTCCATCCTTCCTTCCTTCCTTCTCCCCTTCCTTTCTCCCTCTCGCCTTCCTTGTTTCCTTTCTTCCTTCTTTCCTCCGTCCTTTCTTCCATCCCTCCCTGCCTCCCTCCCTTCCTTCCTTCCTCCTTTCCTCCCTTCCTCCCTCCCTCATTACTCCTTTCCTTCCTCTTCCTTCCTTCTCTCCTTACTTCCTTCCTCTTTTCCTCCTTACTCCTTTCCTTCCTTCATTTCTCCCTCTCGCCTTCCTTGTTTCCTCCCTCCTTCCTACCTTCCTTTCTTCCCCTCCCTCCCTCCCTCCCTCCCTCCCTCTCTCCTTCCTTCCTTCTTCCTCCCTCCCTTTGTTCCTTCCTCCTTCTCTTCCTTCTTCCTCCCTTCCCTCCTTCACTCGAGGACACCAGGAGGGTTAAAGGTGCCATTGTAAACAAATAAAAAAGAGACATTAAAAGTATAGATATAATTTACAGTACTGCAATACAAAAACTCCACAATTGTTATCTTTGTATCTGGTTTTAATGTTATTGTTGTATATGTATATTAGGGCTGGGCGATATGGCCTTTTACTAATATCCCGATATTTGTAAGCCATGTCACGATACACGATATATATCTCGATATTTTGCCTTAGCCTTGAATTAACACTTTGATGCATACAATTATGCCAGTGTGATGATTCTACATTAAAACATTGTTCATACTGCATTAATATATGCTGATTTTAAACGTCCATGCCAAAAGTGTGAAATCACAACTAAACAAATTCATCAAAACTGTATTTATTAACAGTTATTAAGCAGTGGCACAAACATGTCATTTCAAAACAAATAAATTGTCTTTTATGCATGATGTAACTAATATGACACATCAAAATAACACTAAATTAAAGTGCACATTTTGTGCATAATGCCACTAGGATATAAAGGTAGAGCTGTCTCTGCTAGGTAGATTACATCTTGGATCAAGTGTGTCGATGATCTTTCTGAATCCGGGCTTTTAACCACACTCACTGGGGCCATGTCTTTCTCTGTGTGGTGTGTTACTGCGGACGTTATCTCCTTCTGTTTTTGACTGTTTTAGTCGTATTGCTGTTCTGGAAAAAGAAGACGCCAGACTCAGTTGCGTCAGTGCTGGTTGCTTCGGCACTTTCTTCAATATGTCACTGGCCGGAGATGTGTTCTTGCAGAGTTTCAAGCACAAATGGTGATATAACTTTGTTGTAGCTTTTGTGGTGACGCTTTTATGGCGTACTTTACATATTACGGTTTGTTGTTCAACGTCCTCCCTCTTGTACCCAAACCACCGCCAGATGATGGATCCTGAATTGTTTTTTTGGGAATTAAATCTCCCTCCTCCACTTGTCCATATCACCTGCTGCTCCCGCGACCTGAGATCGCTGCTACTGCTGCTACATGCTGCCGGGCATATGACGTTGCACGCACAACAGAATATGATGTACGTACCTAGGTGCGCTTGTTTTATCTCTCTGTGCGGAGAGATGAGAGAGTGAGAAAAACCTGTAGTTCAATGGGCCGCGACTAAAAACAAACTGCGTGTAAATTGAATGTATACTCGAATATTCACGATATAGTAATTTTCTACATCCCACAGAGAACAAGCCGCGATACATCGAGTATACTCGATATATCGCCCAGCCCTAATGTATATGTATATATATATATATATATATACATATGTTATAATTGCATTTCAGGGTTTAGTTTTTTAATTGTATTGTTGTATACACTTGGTTTTTTTTCTATATCATTATTTTTTGAGCTGCTGTAGCAATTGAATTTTCCCCACTGTGGGATCAATAAATGTATCTTTATCTTTAGTTAATTGCAATTATTTCCTTTAACCGTGGAATAAAGCTTAACCTGGTCTTAGTCTCAACCTGGTTTGAACCCTCCTCTGCTAAATCAGGCTTGGCTGCAGCTTCGCTCAGGTCTGGATACCAGCTCAGAGGAATTAATGCATGCAGACTTCTCCAAGAACTCGTAGGTGTAGTCTGACTCAGACACTGAAGACATACCTTGCATAGCTTTATATTGCATTGGTGTGATGTGTTCAAAGCCAGGAGGAGGCACATCCCAGTACTTGCAGGTCCTTTTCTTCCTCGTTCGCCTCGGAGAATGGCTGCCAACGGAAAATAAAGAGAAGAGGAAGAAAATATATAAACTCAAGTAGAGGAGAAAAACCTGTGCTCACAAACAGTCTACATCAGGGGTGTCAAACATGAGGCCTGTGGGCCAGAACCGGTCCGTTGAGGGGTGCAATCTGGCCCAGTTTCCTTCCTGTGTTCTTTTCCTTCCTTCCATTTGTCCTTCCTACTTTCCTTTTTTCCTTTCTTTGTTCCTTCCTTCCGTCTGTCTGTCCTTCCTCCCTTTCTTCCTTCTATCCTTCCTTCTTTCCATCCTTCCTCCCTTTCTTCCTTCTGTCCTTCCTTCTTTCTTTCTTTCCTTCCTTCCTTCCTTCCTTCTCTCCTTACTTCTTTCCTCTTTTCCTATTTTCCTCCCTCCTCATTCCTTTCCTTCCTTCCTCATTCCGTCCTTCCCCCCTTTCTTCCTTCTATCCTTCCTACCTTTCTTCCTTCCTTCCTTCCTTCCTTCCTTCCTCCTCTCCTTACTTCTTTCCTCTTTTCCTCCCTCCTTACTCCTTTCCTTCCTTCCTCCTGTCCTTTCTTCCTTCCTCCCTCCTTACTCCTTTCCTCCCTCCTTACTCCTGTCCTTCCTTCCTTCCTTCCCTCTCTCCTTACTCTTTTCCTCCCTCCTTACTCCTGTCCTTCCTTCCTTCCTTCCTTCCTTCCTCCCTTTCCTTCCTTCTCTCCTTACTTCTTTCCTCTTTTCCTCCCTCCTTACTCCTTTCCTTCCTTCCTCATTCCTTCCTTCCTTCCTTGACCTGAGGACAACAGGAGGGTTAATGTTGCTACATGGCTCATCTCCTCACAAACAATCTACATGAACATATAAACTCATTACATTATTTAAATTGGACCGGTTTCCATTGAGTATACGACATTAAAAACAGCTAATCTGCACATGAATTAAGTTACAGTTGTTAACAATGACTGTAAGATGTTGGCGTTGGAAACAAAACCTGAACATTGGCATTGAAACACTTCGCCCAAATTAATGCCCTCCCTTTTGTAAATCTGTAATCTCGCAGCAGCAGCAGCTCGAGTCCCGCGTCGAGGAGAACATGATCCGATAAACCGATCCATGCAGATCTTTACTGCTGGCTCTTACGTCCCTGCAGCATTTTGATATGTGATATAATTCCCTTTTTGGAAGATAAATATCGGCTCTCACAGATGAAATCAAACAATTGTTGCTGCCACGTTTGTTTGTCTGCATGTAAATGAAAATATGTGAAATGAAACTTTTTTTAGAGGGGCGTCATATGTACAGATGTTTTAAAGATTTAAATAAATATGAATGCATAATATGAACAGATCAGTCTATATAACATTTCACAACTTCTATACATATTAAATAATGTAAGATGTGATTGGTGTGATGTGAGGCTTCAGTGCAAGGCTTATATGAATCAAAGAAAAAAGAGAAAAGTAAGATTAGGAAGAAAGAAAAGGAAGATCAAAAGAAAGATTAAGATTTCACAAGATAACGCGAGATATTCTGTGACCCTTTATTTGTCTTTACCCTCCTGTTGTCCTCGAGTCAAGAAGGAAGGGAGGAAGAAGGAAGGAAAGGAAGGAAGGAAGGAAGGAGGAAGGGAGGAAGAAGGGAGGAAGAAGGAAGGAAAGGTGGAAGGAAGGGAGAAAGGAGGAACGATGGAAGGAAGAAAGGAAGGGAGGAAGGGAGGAGAAAAGGAAGGAGGGAAGGAAAGAAGGAGGGATGGAAGAAAGGAAGAAAGGAAGGAAGGAAGGAAGGAAAGGAGGAAGGAGGGGAGAAAGAAGGAAGGAAAGGAGAAAGGAAGGGAGGAAGAAGGAAGGAAGGAAGGAGGAAGGGAGGAAGAAGGAAGGAAAGGAGGAAGGATGGAAGAAAGGAAGAAAGGAAGGGAGGAAGGAAGGGAGAAAGAAGGAAGGAAAGGAGAAAGGAGGAAGGACAGACGGAAGGAAGGAAGGAAGGAAGGAAGGAAGGAAGGAAAGGAGGAAGGAAGGGAGAAAGGAGGAAGGAAAGGAGGAACAATGGAAGGAAGGAAGGGGGGAGGAAGGAAGGAGGGAGGAAAGGAAGGCGGGAAGGAAAGCAGGACATAAGGAAGGAAGGAAGGAGGGAGGAAAGGAAGGAGGGAAGGAAAGAATGACATAAGGACAGAAGGAAGGAAGGAAGGAAGGAGTGAGGAAAGGAAGTAGGGAAGGAAGGAAGGGATTGAGGAAGGGAGGAAGGAAGGAAGGAAGGAAGGAAGGAAGCAGTCATTTTTTTCTTTTCTTCAGCTGTGTGCAGTGACTTCATGAATCCACATTAATGCTGTGATCTCAGGCTCGTCAGACCGGGTCCCTCTCTCTCTCTCTCACTGACCTGTGCTTCTTATGATCCCGAGAGGAACTCCTACGATCCCGGCTCTTCCTGTCTCTGCTGCGGCTTCTCTTCTCGCGGCTGCGGCTCCCTCGGTCTTTGCTCCAGCTGCGGTGCTTGTCGCCTCGGCCTCCGCCCCCCGCTGAGCCGCTGCGACTCCTCTTTTTGTGCCTTTCTCTTTCTCTCTCTGTGTGGAAATAATTAACATCGTCATACAGTAAATACACACGAGTGAGTCACCTGGTTTTTAATCCTTCTCCTCGAGTCAAGGAAGGAAGTTAGGAAGGGAGGAAGAAGGAAGGGAGGAAGAAGGAAGGAAAGGAGAAAGGAAGGGAGAAAAGAAGGAAGGAAGGAAAGAGGGAGGAGAGGAAGGAGGGAGGGAGGGAGGAAGGAAGGAAGGAAGGAGGAAGGAAGGAAGGAAGGATGGAAGGAAGGAAGGGAGGAAGGAAGGAAGGAGGGAGGAAAGGAAGGAGGGAAGAAAAGCAGGACATAAGGAAGGAGGGAAGGAAGGAAGGAAGGAGGGAAGGAAAGAAGAACAGAAGGAAGGAAGGAGGGAGGGAGGGAGGAAAGGAAGGAGGGAAGGAAAGAAGGACAGGAAGGAAAGAAGGAAGGAAGGAAGGAAGGAAGGAAGGAAAGAAGGAATTGATTAATCTCTTCACTGTGTTCTTTCTAATTTAACGTGACTCCTTCTATAATTACTGTAGGAAGGAAGGAAAGAAGGACATAAGGAAGGAAGGAAGGAGGGAAGCAGTGTGCAGTGTGTTCTTTCTAATGTAACGTGCCTCCTTCTATAATTACTGTACCTGACATAATAACTGACATTAACTGATACTAACTGACATTAACTGATATTAACTGACATTAACTGATATTAACTGACATTAACTGATATTAACTGATATTAACTGATATTAACTGCTGGTAATTACACAGACTGGACGAGCTAATAGCTAACAGTGGTGAATCACTGCATGCTAACGGCTCCTCTCTGTATTAATTACCCCCAGCCTGCTCTGATACCCTCATGTCTCCTCGGTGATGTGGTCATGACACCACGTCATACTTCCTGGAGGAGTCTGACAGGTTAATGCGGCCGTGCTTCTTAGTAAAGGAGGAATGTCTGAAGTCACATGACTGAAGAGCTCTTAGCTAATCAATAAGAGCTAATCTTCATTTCATCTGATCCAATGGAGGCTTCACCTTCATTACATGTCAACTGTTAGACTTTGTGTCGTCCTCCCGGGTCAAATTGACCCCGTCCGTTTTGACTGTTCCTTCTTTCCTCCGTTCCTCCCTCCTTCTCTCTTTCTTTCCTCCCCTCTTTCTTTCCTCCCTCCTTTCCTTCTTTCCTCCCTCCCTCCCTCCTTCCTTTCCTTCCTTCTTTCCTTCCTCCCTCCCTCCTTCCTTCTCTCCTTCCTCCCTCCTTTCCTTCCTTACCTCCTTCCTTCTTTCCTCCCTCCTTTCCTTCCTTACCTCCTTATCTCTTCCTTTCCTTCCTCCCTTCCTTCTTTCCTCCCTTCTTCCTTCTCTTCTTCCTCCATCCTTTCCTTCCTTCCTTCTTCCTTTCCTTCCTTACCTACTTCTCTCTTTCTTTCCTCCCTCCTTCCTTCTTTCCTTCCTCCTTTTCTTCCTTACCTCCTTCTCTCTTCCTTTCCTTCCTCCCTTCCTTCTTTCCTCCCTCCCTCCTTCCTCCATCCTTTCCTTACCTCCTTCCTTCTTTCCTCCCTCCTTTCCTTCCTTCCTTCTTCCTTTCCTTCCTTACCTCCTTCTCTCTTTTTTTCCTCCATCCTTTCCTTCCTTACCTCCTTCCTTCTTTCCTCCCTCCTTTCCTTCCTTCCTTCCTTCCTTTCCTTCCTTACCTCCCTCCTTTCCTTCCTTCTTTCCTCCCTCCTTTCCTTCCTTCCTTCTTCCTTTCCTTCCTTACCTCCTTCCTTCTTTCTTTCCTCCTCTCGTCTAGGAAGCTTTCATGTGCTGTAGGTTACTCCAGTGTACTACCTCACTATGCTATGATTTATTGTTTTTAACATGTTTAAATTACCTTTAAAATTAGGGAAACAAATTATGAAAAAGCATCTTTAAATTAGGGCTGGGACAAAAAATCTATTTTTTTATTAATCGCGATTTTTATTTATATATTTTCTTATTTATTCAGTTTATTATCACATGAGACGAGCAGCAGATTCTTCTATTACAAAGGGAGAGTCTGATTAAAAAGGTATATTTTGTTAAAGTTTGTTTAATTCTGCTTTTTTTTTTTTAGGTGTCTTTCACAAATCAAAAAGTTATGATGGGATGAGTTTTTCTTTATTGTTATCATTATTATTGATATAAGGGGAATAGCTCAAACTAGTGGTGATTTTTATTTTATTTTATATTTATTTTATTAATGATCAAACTGTATTTATTCAGCACCTTTCAAACAGGTTAGTGTCACTGACAAGCCAATAAAAAGAGAGAATAAAGGTAGACAGTTAGCAGTAAAACTATTTGAGACTAAAGCAGACAAGAAATAATATGAAAATAGAATAAAATATGATTTTAAAGCTATAATAATAATAATAATAATAATAACAATAATGGTTATAAAATAAAGTTACATAAAACTGTATTAAAAAGATTAGAGTATATTAATACAATAATAAAATACAACCGATAAGGGGTTGGTATACAAATATGTAATAATAATAATGGAAAAACATTTTACGACATGAATTTAATAAAATAAGTGGATATAATAAAGTAAAGTAATGTCTATAGATTATTCTGAATGTCGTTAAAAGTTAAAATCCTGCATTTAAATCTCTCCTTAAGTTAAAGTATATAAGTGCTAGCAGCTTTACTTACAGTAGAAGTCTATTTATAGCCTCGAGTGTTTTCAGAAACATATTATAGTGTATAACTGTATAACTGTAATATGAGAAACTTTGTGACCCAGCCGCCATGTTGAAGACGAGCATGGGAAGGACAGGGAGGGAATCACATGCACGCTCGCTCACATGCACGCTCACATGCACACTCACATGCACGCTCAGTCAACAAAGAACAGAGAAGCTCATATAACGGGTAAAACACAGAGAGGATGTGTGACTTCATTCTCTGTTCAGGACGTCATTACTTCACTACATGTCTGCATTTAAAGGGGCTGAATGTCAAATACTGCACCTTTAATTTAAAAGTATCAATACTACAATTTAGCCTAAAAGTATTAAATTATAAGTAATCTGCAATGCATTAAAATCCAAAAACAAAGTATTTTCGCTTTGTGTTGATTTCCCAGAATGAAAACTGCATTTCCCATGAGCACCGTCACCTCCTCGTCATGTTGTAAAACTCTTGGGTAGAAAGGTAACTTATTTTTAATAATGTTTTTCTTTCTTTTTTAAACACAGCTTTTTGCAGGATGCATAGTGATGAGGTAATGTATCTATAGTATTATTTTACAAGCCATCCCATATTTTATTTTATTTCCCAGTGAAACTTTCAGAAAATGACTAGTTACCCTATTTAAAATGTAATAACTACTTCAATGACTTCATCAAAGTAATGTAACTTATTACATTTGATAACTTTATTCTGTAACTAATGTTTTCAGCTGTTAGGGTAAATGTTCCCATTAAGCACCAAAATCTAAGTCCAGCTGTGTTGTCATGGATACTGACATGATTTATAAAGGAGATCATTTCTTATAAAGCAACATTTATCTCTCATTTTAAATGTATTCATTAGTTCATGTAGAGTTTGGAATATAAAATAAAGATATTTGATGAAAAAAAGCCAAAAGTATGACATGAGCTTAACTGATACTGTGACTCTATTTAAGCCCACATCATGATTTATATATAAAATAAGTAAAAATATGTATTTTAAAGAATTAAAAACAGCAATATATGTATTCAGTAACATGTTAAATATTAAAAAATGAGGGGAAAAATCCTCCTGAGCAAAATCTTAAAGGTCTGACTTCAGATGTAACCTCCTTTCCATTTTCATAAATGAAATTTAATGACACATTTCCCCCCAATAACATAACACAGATTACAGTTACTTTTATGTTGTAATTAAACTAGATAACACCATTACATGTATCCTAACTAGTTCCTCTCCAACACTGGTGCTCATAACCAATAAAAAAAAAAAAAAAAAGTTCCTTGCAGTAACTTTAAGTAAAAAGCATCTGAGCACTTCTTCCAACACTGCGGGTCTCCCAATCTGATGGGTCACCAAATACTGTGTAACACCGGTGCACAGACAGGCTGCCTTCAGTGCGGTGCAGCAGTGTGTGTGTGTGTGTGTGTGTGTGTGTGTGTGTGTAGTGGCTGTAAGAGAGGTGAGGAAGAGGTGACTGCCTGCATGATGCATCACAAAGCTACATATTGACACGAACAAACAGCAGCCCGCGTGAGTCACAGCAGCGTTAACCGCGCGCTAAAGTTGCTGTCAGGTCAGGTTAATAACTCATTCATAAAATAAACAGGGGGGGGGGCTGACGTTACGCACTGTGTGGAGAGAGGTGCATTGCTAGCTTGCAGACTGAATTGGGGGCACAGACACAGACCGTCAAACACTTACCTTGTCGATTTTCGCTCAGCTGTTTCTCAAATTCCTCGAAATCCGACATAATGCTTTGTTATGTCTCTGCGTAAAGATGAGCAGGTCTGGCTCGTCTGTCTGAGGGGGGGGAAAGACGGCAGCCTGTCCGCTGTATCAGTGCAGCAATAAAAAACCACTGAAATCTCCCTCTGGTGTCAAGACAGACACTGTAAACACACAACTTCCGGTTATACTTTCAAAATGCAACCACACAAGCGACACTGAGGGGTGATGGTGATTTAAAAAAAAAAACTCCTTCTGCTCAAAAATAAAGGTTTCTTCTTGTTCCTGTCTTGTGCATAATGATGTATGTGCAGAGTCTGACACTAGAAGGCAGTTTTCACATGCATCAGGTGAAAGTGGAAGGTTTCTCTGTGCTCGTTAAAGTTGAGATGAAATGAATAACGGGCACAGTTGGTGCAGCGCTGTCACCTCACAACAGGAAGGTTTAACTGGAGTCCAATTATATGTGGGGTTTGCATGTTCTCCCTGTGCCTGCATGGCTTCTCTTCAGGTTCTCTGACTTCCTCCCACAGATGGAAAACATGCAGGTTTGGTTAATTGGTGACTGCAAATTGGATGTAAGTGTGAATCTGGAGGAGAGGATAAGAAAAAAATGCTTTTTACACCCTTTTAGATTGTATTATATTGTGCACCTGTTTAACAATAAGCCAAAAAAAATCAATTTCTTTTTATTCTTATATTATAATAAATCAAAATATGAGAGGTTTACATAAGTTTTAACCCTCCTGTTGTCCTCCAGTCAAGGAAGGAAGGGAGGAAGAAGGAAGGAAAGGAGGGGGTGAGGATGGAAGGGAGGAAGGAAGAAGGAAGGAAGGAAAGGAGGGAGGAAGAAAGGGGGGGAAAGGAAAAGAGGAAGGGAGCAAAGAAGGAAAGAGGGAAGGGAGGAAGGACAGACGGAAGGAAGGAAGGGAGGAAAGAAGGAAAGGAGGAAGGATGGGAGGAATAAGGAAGGAAAGGAGGGAGGGAAGGAAGGATGAAGGAAGGAAAGGAGGGAGGAAGAAAGGATGGAGGAAAGGAGGAAGGTGGGAGACAGGAAAAGCGTAAGGGAGCAAGGAAGGAAAGGACAGAGGAAAGAAGGAAGGGAGGAAGGAAAGGAGGGGAGGAAAGAAGTTACAGTCAAAACAGACGGGGTCAATTTGACCCGGGAGGACGACACATTATGTCCCACCTGCGTGTCCTGTTTCACTTGAGAATATGTCAAAATAAAATAGTGGAAATTTATGAATTAACTTTACACAGTCAGAGCAAAATACTCAAATTGGATTATATAAATGTATAAATCAAGTCAGTAAAGACATCTGGATACCAACTGAAATGAAATTAGTTAAAATAATTGACACCTAGAAAGACACATGTTAAAAGATTTGTGACAAAGTATAAATAAAAAGTAATTACGCACTTCATTAAGGTTATATTATGCTTTTAAGAAGAATTGGTAAATTAATAATGTAATGGAAGTTTATATTAAGATATTCAGATTTAAAACTTGTGGCTCTGTTAAAGATACCAAATGTGCAAGGCATCAAAATAAAGAAATAAATTAAATGTTTTCACAATTTTTTCATCATAATTGTTGCAAAAACCAACATAGAAAAGTAGAAATCTTCATATTCTTACACTAATCACTCATTCATTCAATAATAAGAACTCACTCATGCTTTTATTGTGATGTGGTGTCAACATCCGGCCAGTGTGTGTAACTTTTATAACTTGATTGACAAAATTTTCCAGCTTTAATTTCTTCACACACACACACACACACACACACACACACACACACACACACACACACACACACACACACACACACACAGGGCTGTTTACACTGACTCACATTCATTTCCCTCGAAACCTAATTGTAATTTAGTCTTAAACCAAGTCATCACCTGAATATTTAATGATATGAGTATGAGGACTTTTTTCATTTGTCTCCAAGAGGACAGTCCCCACAATGTGACTAAATCAAGTAATACCTGTACACACATACAGAGTTTAATCAGCTGTATGATACTTTTACCTAGTTGGGTTAAGAAAAAAGGACAATTACTGATGTTAGGATTAACCAAGAAAAGGTAAAATATACCATTTATGTATAATAGGCAATTACAAAACACTGAAAACAGTAGTGGAGCTGTAATAAAATATTCATTGTAATTAAAATGTGCCAGTGGTGTGCATAGATTCTGTGAATGGTCGAGGGGCAAAGAAGAAAAATGGAGCATAAATAAAGTGTTAGCATATAAAGTAGATACATACAAAGATGTGTTTTTAATTATTTCTCATTTTTAACGGCACTTAAGACACCTCACCATTAAGACCTCAACATAATGAAAAGCATTACTCTTATAAGCTTGCTTCTAATCTGAAACCTGCTCTATTCCCTATATGTGTACGACTGTGTGTGTGTGTGTCTCTGTGTGTGTGTGTGTGTATTATTATTGTCTATGAGGTAAGGCACATTAGACATTACGCCTATAGGAAGCTAATGAAAACACCTCTTTCCCAGCGGCCCCTCTCCTCTCCTCTCCTCTCCTCTCCTCTCCTCTCCCCCCGCCTGTCATTCTAAACATAACATGTTGACAACATACATGGAAAATAACTGACTCAGCTGTGCTGCTATTAAAAGAGCTCAAATCCCAAAGTATTGCTGTAGCGGGCTGGCCGGCTGTCATGTCGTAGGAGCTCTCTGAATGAGCTGAGGCGTGCAGCTACAGCTCCTCAGGAGAGGAATTAATCAGGAGTCCAGAATACCTGCGGAGGCCTGACTGAGAAGCCCAAGCAGTAAGTGCTGCCTGTTCATTCACGTCTTACAATATATTGAGGTCAGGCAGTTAGAAGTGAACTGCTGTCTTTAGTGGTCAGTCACTTGTGGAAAAAGGTCCAGTTCAGTGTGCAACCAGGATTTTTGAGTGACAACTTGTTTTTAATATTTCATTTCATGCAGGACAGCTGCAGCATAAAATGACACGTGCACCACTTCTTCGTTCCACTTCAGTTTTTGGTTATGTTAATGAATCTCTTGACGTTGTTGTGGAATAATGTGTGTGAGTAGTCTGTGACATTCAGCCTTTGTGAGAGATACAGTATCTATTTCTAGGGCAGTTTATTTTTAGAAACCCCCTTCTTGGACAAACACCCAGTGCTTGGCATCGTAATCCTAAACCAAAAGGTTATCTTCAAATGCCTAGTTGGACAAAACTACGACATTAGAGTGCCAGTATTTGCAATCTAATTATAATAATACAAAAACCCTGGCATTGTAAAGTGGTTTCAAACAGAGAATTTATGGGAAACATAGTTTATTCCAAGCTGGTTATAAAAAACAATCTGTCAATATAATCACATTCACAGTCCATAAAACAAAATCTAAGATCTGGTAAGTTGAAAATATGTTTAGAAAGCTTAAAATATGGTTTGAAGTTAAAAAGTTGGATTTGAGAGCATATAATAATTGCTTCATACTCATAATGTTTGCAAAAGCGGTTTCTTGAACATGACTTCATTGCATGTTTGGATTTATGAAGCTTTAATATGGAAATAAACTGAAACTATAAAGAAAATTAGGAGCTCAAAACAACAAAAAACAGCAGCACGAGTACAAAGCGATAAACAAATCATGCTCGCTCTGACCTTACATATTCAATCAGCTGCCAGATTTCCAAATGAAAGTTCAGTTTCATGAATGGGGAATGTGATTTTGCCTCATAAGACTGTTTGTATATCATATATGTATATAAAAGTTGTAATCTCATAGGCAGAAATCCCATATAGAGACTTGAATGATGTTGTATTTATCATTTACTTTTTTAATTGCTTATGAAAGAACATGGTTAAAAAATCCTTTCCTCTGTTTTTGTTTCAGAAATTGTATTGAATATATTTACTGTATGTTTAAAAAATGGTTGTAGAGGGTGAGATGGATGCCAATGTAACGGAGCCGGAGAGCTTGTGGGTATGAAACGCTCCCTTTTTCACTAGATCTTAAAACGGTCTTTTGACATCCCATCCCATCTCATACTGTATGCATCATCAGAAAAAAAAAATCATTGTCCATGTGAAAAGTATGTTTACATCTTTAAACATATTTTCACAACAAAAACCTGTCAGTCGTTAACCAGCCTTCATGATGACATCAACATCGGTTTGTAAGGGATCCTTTTTTTAAAGGAATAGTTTGATATTTTGGGAAATTGTTCTTTTTGTAAAGACTTGGATGAGAAGAATGATGCCACTCTTATGTGTAAACTCAAGCTACCATCAGCAGTCCTTTAGCTTAGCACAACTGCTAGCCTGGCTCTGTCTGAAGGCAGCTAAATCTGCATTTGAGTGACTTAATTAACATGTTTCCTTCATTTAATCTGCACAAAATTCAAAGTGTAATGAACAGCCCCTCTGTAAAATAGCACATTGCTGCTTTACAGACAGTTTTGTGCAGATAAAACAGCTTTAAAGTTGTTGATAGATGGATTTAATACTGTCAACGGATGGTTAGCCTAGCTTAGCACAAAAACCGGAAATGGGGCAACTGCTAGCTTGGCTCGGTCTGAAGGCAGCTAAATCTGCCTGTAATCTGCAAAAAATTCAAAGTGTAATGAACAACCCCCCTGTAAAATAGCACATTGTTGCTTTACAGACAGTTTTGTATGGCTAAAACAGTAATATAGTGAGCTTTAAAGTTGTTTATAGATGGATTTACTTTCCTAACTTTGGACAGAACCAGGCTAGCTATTTCCCCTTGTTGTTGTTTTTATGCTAAGCTAACGGTAACTGGCTGCTGGCTGTTTAGTAGACAAATATGAGTGGTTTCAACTTTTACATCTAACTCTTGCTTAGAAAGTCAATACCATACCGTAGTTCCTCAAATAAAAGACAGTAGTCAGTCAAAAGCTGGCTCTCTGATAATGGTCAATGGCCCCAAAAATAGTCCAGGGGAAATACCAGTGGTGGATAACCTCCTGGTGCCTGTTATATAATGTGCATGCCAGTTAGGTATAAATAGTAGTTACCTACTCCAGTTCTATGAGTACATATGTTGAGTGTAGCCGATCATCACAGAAATAACAATGATGGCCATGACACTATATGAATATATGGGTAACCAGAATAATTTGGATATGGTAGAAAGTAGCCTATACATCCATAGCATGCTACCCATATGCCAAAATGTTCTGAGTAAGTGGATGACCAATAATGTAGTACCAAAAATTTTACTCGAAATGGAAGCAGATCAGAAAACAAGGAAGCTTTGTACTCAAAAAAATAGCAAATATACTTATCAAACAGAGGGAACTAGAAATAAAGGCCTCTCTCTAATATAAGCCTGTTCTTAATAAAGGCCTCGGCCTCTAATTGAGGAAATACCTTAAGAACATTTCCCAAATGTCAAACAGTATTTTGTGAGAGCTTTACAAAGACATACCCTACATTTTGCATATTTAATATTAAATTAAAACCAATTTTCAGGACATCCTCCATGAGATGGACCCACTGTGGACCACCACCATTCTCCTGGTGCCCTGCGTAGTCGTACTGACAGCTGGATTTTTCTACCTCTATGGCTTCATTGTCGGTCTGTTGTCCAAAACATCAGTACGCAATAAGGTGGTGGTTTTAACTGATGCTTTATCCGGGCTTGGAAGAGGTAACGTACTTTGTAGTTAAAGACATAAAAACAAAACAAAACTGAAAAGGCATCTTCAGATTGGATTTTACATTGTTATCTGTCTTGTTTTTCTAATTTGCTTTGGATTCATCACTGAAGAATGTGCAAGTGTGTTTCACAAAGGAGGAGCGAGGTTGATCCTCTGTGGGAAAAGCTGGGAGAAACTAGAAGAACTTGCCGATCATTTGGCCAATGCTTCAGACCCCACTGTAGTGAGTACACCAACACTAAAACACAATAAAAGAGAAGGATGACCAATGACTATACCTCTATAATCACTGTTTCTCCTCCTCAGACGTTTCCTCCTAAGCTGGTGCTGCTGGATTTTGGAGATATGGAGAGCATGCCTGAGGCAATCGATGAGATCCTGGAGTGCTACGGCTGCCTGGATATTCTCATCTTTAACAGCAGTATGAAGGTTAAAGCACCTGCACAGAGTATTTCTTTGGAGATGGACAAGCTACTAATGGACAACAACTACTTCGGACCAGTCACGTTGGCTAAAGGTAGATTATTCAATTACATTTCAGTCTGCAATGATGGAAATAATTCATCATAATAGCTTTGAGGTTTTGTAATTTTTGTTTTGTTGCCTGCTTGTTCTGGCTCTGCAGAGTAGTGTACATTTCTGTTTCAGGTGTGCTGCCCTCCATGATCTCTAGGCGGACTGGTCACCTGCTTCTGGTCAACAGCATTCAAGGAAAACTTGCTGTGCCCTTCCGCGCTACATGTGAGTTCAAGTTTCCAAGTTCTTATTCAAAGTGCGACTGTATGTTAAGTACGTAATTAATGCTAGTGTAGCTATGTGGCTCTGTGGAAATTCACCTCATTGGTCCAGATTGAATTGATTTCAGCTAAAATTTGTGAACATGATCAATATAAAGTCCAACTTGAGTAAAAGTTTTGTCTACTACAGGATCTCCTTTGTTTTTTCTGATATGATGTCACGTTAATGTCCCCTAATTTTACATTTTTTCAATTAATTACTGTTCAATCATCTGCTTATGTAGCATGTCGTCACATTGTACCTCCTTTGTATTCCTAGTGTGTCACCACTTTTTTGTTGTATGTGTCTGTACAGCTGTACTTGGGTACTGTTTGCCCCTCTAACCAACCCTTCCTTTCACAGCCCCCCCATCCCTCTCCCCCTCAAGAAGCTAGTGCTTCTTGTCAGGCCATCATTGAAAATAAGAACCTGTTCTTAATTGATTCGCCTGGTTAAATAAAGGTTTAAGAAGAAAAAAGTCCTTATTTTAAAACAGCAAATCATATCTTGAATAACGTGATGACGTGCAATTCAACAAGGACTAGAATTATCCAATTAAAATATTAAACAATTATCCTTAACTCCATGATAGCTAACAAAATACCTCACAAAACCAATCTGTTAGGATAAGCAGAGTCCAGTAGAGGTTAATAATGTTCCAAGTTATGATCTTGTGTATTAATGGTAATTATTCTGGTGCTTCAAACTGAGTTAAAGGTAATGATGAGGTGTAGATAGCTGTAATATCTAGAAGTGATGACATTTAGGTGTTACTCTGTGTTTTTTTTCAGATGCAGCCTCTAAACATGCAGTTCAGGCTTTCTTTGACAGTCTGAGGGCTGAAGTGGAAGAGTACGGCATCTCCGTCAGCACCATAAACCACACCTTCATCAGCAAAAGTGCGGCAGGGGCAGCTCCGTCCAAATCCATCTGGTCATGTGAGTGAAAGCAAGCAGAAGTATACCAAACTTTATTCTGAAATACACATACAGTACTCTTCACTGTTTGTTCTCTTAAATTATGTCACAGAACATTTTTTTTGTTTATGGCCCTCAAGTGACTTATTCCTTGGCTCTCTCTTTGCAGTGTTGTACATTAAGAAGCCGCTTGGCATTTCTCCTGATGAGGCAGCCACTGAGATTGTGAAGACTTTAAACAACAAGAGGAAAGAGGTGGTAATTGCTCCCTCGCTCCCTAAGGTGGCCATCTATGCCAGGTCCTTCTTCCCTAATGTGTTCTTCGCTGTGATGGCTGCGGGAGTGAACAACGCTGCTGTCGCTGACAAGATGTAGCACTGTTGCTGCTGCCGCTGCCATACGCTGCCTCTCACTGTAATGACTGTGGATATTTATGACACAATATTTTCTGGTGAAGGTGAAACAAAAGTGTGAAAGATGAAAAATTAAGAATAAAGGATGGGTGGAAATGACAGCAAGGTCTGTGAAGAACATTTTATTCACAATCCTCCATCTGTCCATGCTGACAATCTAGAAATAATATTAATAATATACTGCCCTGTTTTTAATTAAATCTTTCAAAATAGATTTAAGATTTAATCCCCCAGATTCTCTTTTAAAGCATTTAAATATAGGTCCTGCATGTAATGACAATAATATGGTCTTAAATTTAGATTTATGAGTAAAATTAACATTTTTGGCTTGTACTGAACACATAAAAGCATACAGGTTTGTGTTAATTGCAAAAGAATGGGCCATAATGAGTTGTAATGACAACCAAAGGACACCTCATTAGAGCTGTAATGAGCGGCCTATTAATCATTTGATTGACAGGAAATTATGCAGCAACTATTTTGAAAATAGATTTATGGTTTTGACTAAGAAAGAAATGCTTTCAAGTTTCCCCAATGTGAGAATTTGCTGTTTTTCTCTGTTTTATGTCTTTGTAATTTGAATATATTTTGAATTTGGACTGATAGTCAGACATAATAAAGACATTTAAATAAGTTACCTTGAACTGGAATGGATATTTTTCATTAATTTCTGGTGTTTTAATCGAGAAAACTATGAAAATAACAACTAGTTGAAGCTCTACTACACCTCATATGAGTATCTTGTTAGAAGATGAGCAGGTATGCATAGTTTCTCCATCATAAAGTCTTGTTTTCTGCATATTATACAGTCTGACAAATGGACCTGCCATAAGACTGCAGAGAAACAGTCAATAATTAAGAAAATGTCATATGTCTTCATGTGTTTGTGGACTTGAATACATTTAAAATATTAATAAAGTATCTATGTGTCAGCCCCAGTTATATAAATGTTCTTTTCTTTTTAAATGTACTTTTTATTTGGATTTCTCTAAGGAAGTGTGTAAGAGCACACATCCTGTACTGGAAGAAAAAAAGATCAGACAGACATACTGCAGTGCAGCCATATATCAAAAAAACCTATAAAAGAAATGAAAAATACTTTTTTTCATCATTAAATCATGGCTGTGGTTGTGCTGTGGCTTGTGGTTGAGCAGTAAAAGCCACATTTTTCAAGTGTAGAAGTCAAGGAGAGGTCATGAAAAGTATAGTGACTGTGTTGTGAGCAGCTGGCGCCCTCCAGTGGTCATTCTGTATAATCACTACTACACGCTATCTAGTATTACGTGTCTTTTCATGTGTAAATGGCGTTTAACATATTTTCCAGACTCACTGCGTTGACTTGGAGAGTGAAATCCTATCCGACTGCTTTTACTGCTCTGAGCTCCAGCTGCAGGTTGACGGTGGATCATGACCGACACAACCAGCGGTTCAGTGTCTCTCCGGACAGCGGGGCTGGTAAGCACAGAGGCCGGGTTTCAAGCTCCGGCGCCGGGTTAAATCCTGTGAGGGAGCCCGGTGCATACTCGGGGCCTGCTGCAGCACATTTCAACTCAGTGGATTAATTTCCAGTGAGAGTCACACAACAGCTGCTCCATTGTAGATATGTATTTGGATTTTACGCACATATTGACAGCTTGGCTCTTTCTTAGTAAGGAGAAAAGGATCAGTGAAACTCCATTTAAAAATATGAGAGTTTAAGGTAGCTCCGCTCAAGAGCAAGTTTGCACAAATTATGTGAATGACTCGTAGATTGCACGATTTGTTTATTATTATCTAACAGTTCGGCGCACATATTATTCGCCAATGCAGCAGATTATTATTAAATTATTTGGATAATTGGCCACATAGCACAGACGTCGCAGGTAAGGGAGAGCCACCTAAAAACAGATATTTCCGGAAGGAGGTTTGGTATCTGTTGATCTTGACAGTTTTCTCTCAGTACATTGTTAATCCAATCATGAACTCTACTTTGTGGGCCCTAAACGGAAGTTAATTTCCACCCTGTGTGCCCCACTGCATTAAATTTTTGCTATAACTATTCTGTATTAAATTGTCTAAAAACGACTATTAGGCTACGTTGAGTTGTGTGCATACATTAGGCTATCCCAAATGTGTTAAACAATTTTCAAACCCAGAGAAATTTAATTTGATTTAAATCAGGTAACTCACTTGGTCACCCATCAATGGCATCATCACCCCCCCCTGTCAAAGAGTAGAGGCATACAAGGCATTGGTGTGGTGATCCTTCACTCCATTAAACCTAAATAAAACCGGGTGGAAATGAGAGATAATATAAATAAGAGCTAAGGTGTTAATTTACCCCAATAGCCCTGTAAGCAGCTGTGTCATACCTCCAGTTCACTTTCCACATCTGTAAACTGGGATTCCTATAATTTTAACTGTGGTGTGAAATCTTCCATGTCCTCTGTGCTCAGGTGCCGATGAATGTGCGGTGCTGCGGTACAAATTCACAGGGGAGAAGGAGGTGGACTTAATGTCAACATATGTGCCAGAGTCATTCAGGGGCCAGGGTATTGCTGCACTGCTGTCACAGGTAAGATTTAAACCTTGCTTTGGAAAATGTGAGTGTCGAGCATACGGTATACTGGCCCAAACAAATCCACATTTTGTGTATTTTTCCGCTCTGAACTTCCTGGTTGAAGAAAACCTCAAGGCTCATGTCTCTTGTTGGTACATCAAGAAATACATTGATGAAAATCCACATAAAGGTTTTAAAGATCTCATCATCACTTGACTGTAGCCTGTTTGTCCAGCATGCTACCTCAAGTCACTGTACATTTCTCCAGAGGTTAAATGGATGATTAAAAGCACAATGCACTTGATTTGCAGAATGTGCACCATCCAAAAAGTTATGAATGATGATTGTTGAAAGGATTTGTTTGTAATTCATAGACTGAAATGCTGATTTGTTGAATGGGTTTGTTTGTAATTCATAGACTGAAGTGCTGAATCACAACAATTGAGAATAAGTGCAGTAAAATTAGTATTATTTTTAAAGATTCACAATTGAATGCTGAATAAATGTGAGTAAAGATAGATACTCATCAGTGTTTGAAGATGAAGTGGCTGCATGATTTTCATTCAGATTTCTTTTATCAACCTGAACCTGAAGTAAATTGGTGCTTATTTTTTATACCAGATTGCATTTTTTAAAATCCTGATCTGTCTGGTATCAGTTATGTTGTAATTTGTATTATTGTATGTTGGGACATTGAAATATTTATGATGCCATAATGTTTGGAAATTGATATTGTAATATTATACCAGTATAATCTGTATATTTTTCTTGCTAAAAATGTATTTTTTGATAATTAAAACAATCTTTTCTTCTGCGTATATTGGTGTCAAGTGAGAATATTACTCATTATAGCATTAAGCCAAGTTATTTATACTGCACATGCAGATATAACAAATAGGTCTATATATATATATATATATATATGGGGGACATTAAAGGATATGTCCACAATATTTCAAGTTTATCCTATTGTTATAAATTCCCTGAGTGATTAGGCAAATATACAATATTAATATGTTAATTTGTTGAATATAATGTTGAGTTAAACAGGTGAATAATTTTAATCAGGCACCTTTCAGGTGAGTCTGATTTGAGTCAGGCAGTCTACAGGGCAGCTATGTTTACATTTCTGGGGTCCTTAAAAAAAGAATCCGTGTGTTGAACAATGTGTGTACTGACCGGCTGCTGACAAGTTTATATATAGAAGTTGAAAACGTAAAAACGGTGTCCTTATTCCCTAACCGGAGTACGTTCATGGGTGAAGTATTCCCAGCACAACATTTTCCCCCCATAGTTCTTTAACACCTATATCAACAGTCAAGAGCCCAAATTAACAGTGAAACATGTTTTTCTGTCTGCAATCATTCCTCATATTCATACTGGCAATTAGAAGATCCCTACATAAAGTGTACTTGAAGCTAATGTGAAGCTTCAGTCGTCCAAATTAGTAAAACATCAAGTCTATGTCTTTCAATGTTACTGTCTCTGTTTTTGTTGCTCTACTTGCACTGCAGCTGAACAGGAAAACACTGTCCACTGAGACACAAAAAAGACCTTTGGGAGATATTAACTTCATCTGACTGACTAACGAGGACTGTGGATTTTGTCCCCCATCACTTACATTAGAAGGGATCCTCTAAGTATGAACTGGAGGAATCATTACAGTGAACAAAACCAGTTTCAATGATCGCCGTTGTTTTAAGATCAGAAATGTTATGAACCTTACCTTTACCACACCTTTTTTGGGATTCTTTGAAGACCTGAGCCGCCTCGTGAGTATTCGGCTCTTCTACAGCCTTACTAGGTCATTGCACCAGGCCCCGTTGCCTCCTTTAATGTATACCTTAAAAGACAAATCCTCTGGGATTCTCTGGATGTGACTGAGTTGGATCTAAAGAACTGGAAAAAAAGAAGATTACAACTGTCTAACATACTGTTCTAGCAAGTGAACAAACTGTCACTTTGTAATTACCGATGCTGTTGGATGTCGTCCACCTGCAAGCTCGTCTCTCAGCAGGAGCTTCTCATTAGTGTTGAAAGGTATGAGGACTTCAAAGAGTGTGACTCTCTCCATGTTTCCTGGCCTTTGCAGCACCTTGTGGCTCAGGTGAATGATGGCTGCGTCCATGTCTGTGTGAGCCTGGATATTGAAAACTGGAGATGTGTGCTGACTCCTTTGCTGAGGGTCTGATGTTCTGCCTTTACTGACAAGCAGCCTCTCAAAGGGTTTCATTATATAGTAGAAGTAGACACCTGTAGTCACACCTGTAGTGTTTCAGGGCAGTGGGGTGTTGCAGGATGTTTCTCAGATTTAAGGTTAAGTTGGAAATATGACCTTTTTTGGAGAACATCTGCTAACTGGCAGATACATGAGCCCAAAGGTGCTGATATCAAGACAAACTGTTGCTATTTATAAAGTGCGGCATCCTATCTTGAATATTGTAGGGTGCACTGTGTTGGATAATGATTGTACAACTTTCAAAAAAGTGGTTTTTAAATGTGAAAGTGGAAGAGGCTCCTTTTTTAGTAATAGCTCTGTTGGAAGTAACGCCTCATCTAAACCCTCAACTTTCATTTAACTGATCATTTCAATGTGTTTAGAGTATAATATCTTTTAAATACTATTCATCTTTTTATAGTGGATACTGTTGTTATGATAATTTTGACTGTTACTGCATTACCTTTGGCTAACTATTTCAACAGTTTATTCATTACTTTTACAGCGTGCAGGGTTTAAATTCCCTTTAGCTACGACTTAACCATGAGCCTAGAAGATAAGAAGAAATGAGCATGTAAGGCGAGCACTGTATATCTTGGATTCTTGCCACCTAATGAGATTATTTCTGCCACCACGGCAGCTTCGCCGGTGGCTCTACTGAGACACAGTGTCAGATTGTCACGCTCAAAAGTCACTGGGTTGCCACAGCTGTGTAGTAAAGAACAAGTGGAACAATAATCACAGTGTTAGCCTCTTGGATCAGGATATACTGTACTATGTCATGAGAGGTGTGAACCACATTTTATTTTTGCATTTTGATTACATATTCGGTGATATAGTGGTAAACTGCATGATCAGTTGCTGCAGAACATGTATTTCTATGTTGTGTTTGAAATTAAAAAAGGCAAATCAGTCACAATCAGTGGATCATATACTTTCGTTCCAATAGATGTCAGTCTCACTTCATTGAAGATTTCCCTTCACACCCAGTTTGGTCTGTCAATGTTTGATTTATATCTCTCAGATTGGAAAATGTTCAACATCCATCACACTGATAAGATCCCATTAGAAAAACATTTATAAATCATACAGTAAGAGATGTGACCATCACAGATGACAGGTTCAAGGGAAGCGAGCTGACACATAAAGCAACATTTCTGATTTAAAATTGGATACAAAGTTAATGTTTTTAAAACAATCTGACAGAATTAAACCATGGAGAAAAAAAAAAGATTAAATGAATCCAAATGCTGCATGAGAGAAACAGTCACAGAGACAATACTGCTGGTGGATTTAAAATAGGATGCAATATATGCAACCATCTTGTTAACGTATATCATCTATGTATCATCATTTCATAAGCATATTTGCAGACGTGCTTGCATATGCATGAATTGTATATATGCCTGCCAAGTAGTGATCATCAATATACCAACAAGCGCTGGCTGATCTTTTCAGGGCTGAAAAGATCAGTATGATGAACCGAGCACAGACACAGCTTGGGGAAGAAAGCTCAACCCATCTGCTCCTGAATAACAGCCGTGATTAGAATATTCAGCGTTGCCTCGAGACACATAAAAGATGTTTTTGTTGACAAGCACAATCCCTCTTCTCTTGTGTTAAGGTATAGCACAGTAATGTTTTCAGTGAGATCATTTTCTGGTCCAATCCCAAACATGGTCTCTATTATTAAGCAGGTCACCAAGCCTCGTCCCCGATATGATGAGTAAAACTTTGATACAACTTGACTTTAAAAGGCTAATTCAACAAAATATCTTCTACACTGAAACAGATATTAAAGTGTCTCTGCTGCAGCTGCAGCCTGCACATCCTGCAGCTCGCCACAGCTTAGTTTGAAGACGTTGAAATTGCAGCCCTCGTCCCATCCTCCCACAAATAATATCCGATGGAAAGATTTGATGAAATGCATGTTGTGTCAAAGCCGACCATGCCACATTATTTCCGGAGGAAGATTGTAGGCTCCGGCTTTGCAGACACACATTTGATATGGGGCAAGGAACAAAACAAACAAATATTCTCCTGTATTAGAATTTTATATCCAGGAACAAGGGCCAATCTAGGTCAAAGAAATCAGCCCAAAATATGTTCCAGTGGGGCACAGGGACAGGGATGGTGACTCCATTTTTAGCAGTATGCCTCTCCTTGTTGTTCTGGTGCACTGTCCGTTTCGACCTCATATGTAGTTGTGCCTGTGGATGGTTTATTGCCATTGACGGGCAACTCTGGCGGTGCCTCAGTGTAAGCAGGCGCAGCAGTTAGGTACATGTCCCACATCTGCTCGGGGATATTCAGCTCTATCATCTTCTGCTTGACCAACAGGTTCTTCTCGATGTTCCGCCGTTTGTATTTAAACTCTATGATGGTCTTTGTGTACCTGTTCAACGCTGTCACTGCAGAGCCCATGCAGGTACCGAAGGAGCCCCAAGCTAAGCTGAGAAGAGGTTTGAAAACAGTATCAGGCTCAGACCCAGTAAGTAGCTCTCAAGTCTCATGTGGAAAGCCAAACCAACAATGAATGAACTACTTAGAAGCATTTAAAGTAGTTAAATGACTTATTGTATGTATCCAAAGTCTGATATATCTTATTCTTCTGTGCCATAGAATTACGTTGTTGTTGAAAATGAGTGAAAAACACGTCTGTGAGCCACAACAATGCAGAGGGCAGCATGTTCTTTGGCTTGGAGAAGTTTGGACATGTTAGTTTATAATGGCTCCAAAAAGACTAATAACAGCAATCATGTTCTCACCCTCCGTGTTGTGTAAGCCAGGCACTTAACTAGCTTGTTGTGCTACATATCACAATCTCTTGACTTCATGCCAAAGTTATTTACAATGTTCAATGTAGGATAGGGTCAAGAAGCTGTGATATGTAGCACAATAAGCTAATGAAGTACTGTAAATATGCTCAGTGGTGTCGGACTTACAAAGAACTACTCTCCGGACAATGAAAATGCAATCGCTGTTATTAGTCGTTAGAGTCGTTTTGGAGCAAACTAACATGACCAAATTCTACATAATGAAGAAGCAGAGGTCTACGGCACAGAATAATAAGATATATCAGACTTTGGATACATTAATCAGCAGACAGAATAACAAACTGGGATTATAAAAAGATTAAACTTCGTAAGAACTCTTGCAAAATAGCCCTAATGAATAGAGATTGGTATTTTCTGCACCATTTGTTGTTTGTGTTAAACTAATGAGATGGAATAACACATTTTTACAATGGATGTAAGAATCTCTTACGCATAAGACCAGCTGTAGTCCCAGGTCTTAGGCCTCCAGTCTTCTGGCCCCATAGCTACAGCCAGCTGGAATATGGTGGTGAACATCATGTGGGCCACCATCCCACAAAGGCCTGAAAACAAGAGAATATCAGTCTGTGTGCAGTCATATAATATATAATATACTCCAGGGACTGTTTTCTATTAGCAAGGGGAGTAATATGGTAATTGGGGATTGATGGGTCTAGGTTCTCAAATGTGAGAATTTGCTCCTTGTATTGTCTTACATTATAGCAAATAGAATATTTTGGGGTTTGGTAGTGTTGGTCAGAAAAAAATATGACTTTTAGGATACTGTGATGGGCATTTTTCTGTGTTCTTATATGTTACAGACCAAACAATTAATCAGTTAATTAAAAACATAATCTGAATTAATTGAAAATGAGAATAATTGTTTAGCAAACACTCAAGAAGCCATTCATTGAGCTCCTACTTGATTTAATAATCTGTTTAGTGCATCCAAACCCAGGCTAGTTTCTGCTTAACATTTTGAAATGCTGAGGTAGCTTTGTGCTCTGTCACCACCTGTTGTACGATGTAGACCACAACTGTCCACATCTATCTGTAATGATGAATATTAAGAAAAGTATAACAGTCTTGAACCCTTAAACCCACAGAGGACAGCAGTGAAGTTTCTCTTAATTTAAAACTGACACTATTTACATTTTGTTTAAATATTCTAACTGTGCAGAACTCATAAATACTATGCATGTGGTAATAAATAGAAAATGACATTCACCATTTGTAGTTTTGTTCCACATAAGCAGATTTGTAAGGAACAAATATTTACAGAGAGAAAAAACTGAGCTTCAATTTGAAAACAGGACACAATGTTGGAGTCAGATGAAACATGGTCTGACTGGGATAAACTGGGATGTGTGTGACATTCAGACAGATTGTGGGACTGGTCAGTGCCTTTGTGCCGTGCCCCCCCCCCCCCCCCCCCCCCTTTGCGCCCCCCCCCCAGTCGGATGCTGGCCTTCTCTCATCCAGCAGTCTGTCTCGCCACAGCTGCTTTTCTCGGGATTAACTCGTCACAACAGGGGGAGATGAGGGTCAGGGGATGGGGGAGTAGAGTGGGTGGGAGGGAGCTCCTCTGGGCAGGTCTTGGCACGGCCCAAAACCACTGCCCCGGCTCCAATCCGATTAGTACACAAACCAGCAAATCCTCCGAGGCAGCGAGTGGACACAGTACAGTTCGCTGCTCGGGATGCTCGCTGGTCCTGCTGACTGTCGACTGCATGAGCCAGTCTGACCCGCTGCCCTGATCCTTTTCTTTACTGCAAAGTTGCCTTTCACAAAGATGCATCCCCATGTTTACTATAGAGGGATTTTAAAGGGATTTTTGTATGAAATCAAAGCATACATCTGCTTGGCATTAAATTAATCAGCAACCATTCTGAAATTATCCAACCAAGAGGATTTGATGCTTTTCCCTACTGTATATATAATAGTAAACTCTCCGTATGGTCTGTTGTTTGAATAGTAGAAATGTATTTTGAATTTACCCCCTTTAGCTTGTGGACTTTATAAATTGCCCTTTTCACTATTTTCTGACATAATTAAGAGAATAATTACCAAATGATTCAATCTGAAGCTAATGATACAGCCCCATTACTCTTTCTCAACTCGGCTGTGATGAGAGCTATTTAGAAATGGCAGCGACTCGCATGAATGTACTGAATTCATTACCCACAAAGCACGGATGAATAGAAGCTTTTAGAATTCATTATTCCAAAAACATGGAAGCTCATTAAGTAATCCACATTTAAGGGCAGAAACATATGAAATGGTGCTTTTACATGTACTATTTTGTGCATGTGCCATTTGGTACAGTATTATCTTCTCAGCATCATTCAGTATAAAACTCTCAGGCTTTTTCTGAGTTGTAGCTAAAAACAAGTAATGTCTTCAAATTATGACCAAACTATTGATTAATAAAACAATCTTTCACTATTCTTTTACATGTTACGTTTGCACTCATACCATAGTGTTGCACAAACACTTTACATGGATGGAAATGGCATCTAGTTAACAACTACAGTAGCTGGTAGCTGGTTAATATATCAATATTATATCATGATGAGACTAGATATTGTCTTAGATTTTGGATATCAAAATATTGTGATATAGCATTTGTGTTGTCTTTTCCTGCTTTTAAAGGCTGCATTACAGTAAAATGATGTAATTTTCTGAATATACTGTTGATTATTTATGAATAATCTCATTCTGTAAATATTACTATGATATTTGATTTTGCCGATTGTGCACAGCCCTACTAGCTGGTGAACATAGTGGAGCATTTAGCAGCTAGAGAGCCAGATATCTCCCTCAGGAGTTGGTAGAGAGCAGAAACAGAGCTAACAGAGAGTGAATATTTGACTTACATTCACCAGATGGACAGAAACATGACTCCAAATTAATGATAATGTTGCTCCGTAACTACTGGATGTGGAAATAAATTCAACATATCAATTTAAAGGTTGTCAATATTGTGTTTAAGTCTTGTTTCAGCTATCCCCAAGTGGACACCAAATGTTTTCTTAATGTATCAATTAAGTAAACTAAATTAATATCATGAAGGAAATTATTTTTAAACAAGTATCATCAGCTTTATATCAGCAGAATATTTTACTTTATTCACATACTGTACTGTACCTACTGTAAAGATCAGTCTGCAGTCTTTTGCACTGTGATTCATTCCAACTTAGCCAGAGAACCTACAGGTCTCTGAGCCCGCCCACTGAGATTTACCTCCACCAATGAGAACATTTCTTCCTCCAGAACAGCTCTGCCTCCAAGCAATGTTTGTATAACTGTAACTCCAATCAGACTCACCACGGGATTTCTATGTGTACCAGCTTTATCACAGCAGTGGGAGGTCCGCATGAGCCGCTGTCATTCAAAACCCACGCAAACACCACACACCACATATGCCTGCTGCAGACTCGTTTCAATAACACAATGATGGATGGAAAAATAAAAAAAAGAGGAGAAGAAAAACACCTGAGCTTCTTTTGCAGTATTACCTGACAGGGCTGTGCACATGGCAGCGAAGGCACTGAGCTTCAGTTTGTTCATGACACTAAAGCAGGGACATTGCTCAAGGGTCATCAGAATCCCGCCTGCGAAGAGCAAGGTGAGGTACAAACTCTCCGCCACTATACACAACCACAGGACTCCTGGGGGAAAAACAGAAGACGAGAGATGGAGAGAGAGAGGGAGGAAAGGAAAGGAAGGAGAGACAGAATTGAGTTGTGTTGTCTTAATAATACCGTGTCCCTGCTGAATAATCCCACTTGTCTGAAGGCAGGCATGAATCTGACTGCATGGTCGAAGGTCTAGATGTTCAGAACATGCAAGGCTTGCAAAAATACAATTTCACTGTATTGGTATGAGGACTCGCTCCTGGTAGACTGAAGATACATTAAAAAAGGAACTGTGGGTTATTGGCTGTATTGGAGTATTTTGTCCTATATCACTTTTAGTCACAAATTGTGCAAAACATCACTCTAATTTGGGGTCCTTATAAATATGTGATTGATCGTTTGATGGCTCAAAATGATTTTATAACAGGCATCAAAGTATTGTTGAAATGACTGATTCTGTCAGCTGTGTCACCTCTTTATTATACTATCTGTATTCAGGATTGCGTAACTAAATTAAACTCTGACATCCATACATTTTACTCATGATTTAACATTTTATATTTCCATAATTTTACCAACCTCTTTCATGTTCAGGTGCAATCTCTGAGAAGTCTCGACAGTCAAACCCTGCGATCAGACAAAAGACACAATCAACAGTGAAACCAGTTCTCTTTTTGGAATGAGTGACACTTTCTTTCATATTTTTTAGCTTCACAATTATAGGAATAATACAAGTTATTACACTTGTTTAATAAGAAATGTCAGATATGATTGATTTGGTTATTATAATACAAAAGAATGAAGGCAAATAAATGATAACAATCAGCAGCGACAACAATCTAGTGAACAGGATTGGAATAAAACAGCAGGTATAATTCAACATAATGCAACATCAAGACAGTGAAGAGAAAAGGAGATTTACAGCATTTACAGGACGTACAGTATACTGTACAGATGAGCAGTTAAGATTTGCCCAAAATCCTCTCAGCACATCACGTATATTTAATCTGCAGGAAATAAAATAAGCAGAATGTGCAGAATATGTAAAGTTAAATGATCATATCACCAGTTCTGCTGTTATATAGATTAGCACAGATAACGTCTTGTGCAGAAATGTACTATGTAAGGTTTAATTAACCTTATAAACATTAAATACTCAATCATACACCTGCACTTAAATAGATAAATCCAGTCTAGAAAGGAAATTACATTATTGCATTATTAGAGTCATTTCAGACAGTGAAATTAATTAGTCCAAACACAGACAGCTTTGGATATGAATTGATTATCATCAGGTGATAATCTCTGAATTGACTCTGAGCCCAAATCCCAGTAAAAAGCCCCAGCAGTTATTCAATTATTCACTGGAGATTATCCAGGGTTTGTCTGTAGATGTGGAGAGACTTAATATGAGCTGTATAATGTTACATTTAAAAAGTTAGGGCTGATCTTGCCTTTGAGATATATTTTTTTATAGCTTGGTGTTTTCTTTTTCTAAGAAACCAGCTTGCATACAGTATATACGGCTCATATTGGTCAGCACTGTACATTAAAGAGTTTGTCTTAAGGTTGCATGCAAATCCTTATATTTTATCCTTTTATTTTACTCTCATTTCCTCTATTTTAGTCTTATTACCCGAGATTATGAAACCGAATGGGATGGCTTGCATGCAACGCTAAGAGATATTATTTTTAATCCAGTTCTGACTGAGAGTAGCTTCGCAAGCAACGTTAATAAATGAATCTTACAAATGATTAATGCATTTGCTTTTTCTGCATTTTGACCCATATAACAGATACATTATGGACTTCTTGTACTTTCCTGTGGCATTAATTAATTTCACCAGTCTATGTGCAAATTGCCAATTAAATCATCACTTTAAACCCCAGAAGGTCCTTGTCCTGATGGAAAAGTTATTAAACAGACTTTCTGATCACATATATTTCAAACTATATAAACAGAGCATCCACCATGTGCTAGAAGACTGTGTTTTATTTCACTGCAGTTTTCTTTGCAGGATAGTCTACTATTGTCAGAGTTAAGTGTCTAATACTTCAGCACTGTGGGACAATCACTGGACCCGTCCCACTTTGTGACAATTTTATTAGCGGGAGTTATTGACTCAAACTGCAGGTAAACTTGCTCTAGTGCATCCTCACCTGCTGTTGTTATTTGCTGGTGAAATGCAGAGAAAATAGAAATATGTGAATTTGCTTTTTAAATATTTCTGTTTAGCTTTATCCTTTAAACTATAGCTGCTGCAACATCTCATAACAAGCTGTTATATGTTGATGGGGTGAATATTTCTAAACTGTGCTTTTCAAAAAGTGTTTCCTCCATCATCACTTCCTGTCTTTGAACACCTAGCTGAAGCTGCTGTCTTACCGTTCATGTCAGCGGCCTGCTCACAGGAGAAAAATATACCCGTGTGGAACTTCTTCAGTAGAAACTTCTCCTCGCCAGTCTCAAAGATGTACTGCACCAATCGGCTGTCGTTGATGTTTGAGCTGTTGAAGCGGATGCAGAAGAACTGCTTCACCTTCAGTGGCGGTCCTGTGCAGAAGGGCTTGACCACCTTCCTGGTCCCCTCGCACCAGTAGCTGGTGGTGACCGCTGACAAGGCAAAAGCGAATGCCACAAAGTTAAGGGTGATTGCCAGAGAAGCCCGCCGTCCGCGCTCTAGCCTCATGGTCGAGGCCAGGCCAGATGAAATGAAATGAAAAGGCAACTAATCCTGGCTTTCAATATGTAGCCACCGTGTTTCGCCTCCCAGCAGATATATCAAATCTTCATAATCTCGGTGCATTTGGGTCTCCTTGGGTGAGAAGGAGAATTCTGTGCATCCTTCTGCCGACTTTGATGATACGCTACCACCTTGATTAAAGGATTCATTCTCTTTACTTCCAGGGAAACAATAGAAACCCATTGCACTGCAACGACTCTTTGTTTCTCTCCGCTTCATTTGAACTATTTCACTCTTCACTCTCTGCAGCTCATCTATCCCCATCGCTCCTCCCCTTCTACAAATCTTTGCCAGCAATATCATCCATTACAAATGGCAAATTATAGTCCAGACTTCCTCTGAGCATATTAATAAAAAAAGATTACTAAAATATTAGATTATTTTCCAGTGCAAGGCTCTTCCTGTTTACAATTCCCTGAGTTTTCTGCATTTCATGTCAAGCAAATCTCAGAGTAATTTCAGCCACAGACATAAGATCAAATGTTTTACAGTCAGTGAACCATGACATAATATGCATAGTCTTATATGAAAATCCATCCATAATGTGTGTGCATGCGGGGAAAATCTCTTCATGTCTAATAGTCCGCTGAAGTGGGATGCACCGGCCAAATGAAGACAAATTACTTACAGGAGCGTGTGAAGTAGATGACAGATGTTAAGAGGAAACATCTGCTGCCGTTGCTTTGGTTTGAGCTGTAATTTACTGCAGGTAAATTGTTGTCATTGAGAAATGCAGTTTCCTCAAGTCTTGCCAATGTCAGATCAATGTTGTCTGAGATTTTATGTAGGACAAATGGATAAAGAAATATTTTAAAATGATCTAAATGATTTCCTTCCTGGGGACAACAAAGGGACATCAACATAAATCTCACTGGTTATGATAACAAGATGGGAAATAAGGAAAAAACATAATCTGCTACATACATTTTCCAACTTCTGTCAAATTTTAGCCATTTTCTTGTTGAATATTGGATGAATTGGAGTTCTATGAATGTGAAAATATGACTAATACTTTAATTTATGATCAAATACCTGCTAAACTTCTGCCTCAACTGTACTTTGTGTTGGAAGCTAATTAGCAAATGTTCAACACACTATACTAAGATGGTGAACATTGTTAATATTATACCTGCTACAGTAATGTTTGTATTTTCACTGTGAGCATGTTATCACGCTATGAACATTAGAGACTCTAGTGTGGCTGTAGACTCGTATGGTTCGTTCATCCTACTGTAAAAATTGACTCGAATTGGAGCTCTGACCGGTAAACTTGGGCCAATTTCATCCACCCCAACTTCACTGTGAATTGACGCTCTGACGTCTCTCAAGAAGTGAACATGGAGCTCAACACCGTGAGTGTTAAGTAATCAACTTAAAGCAGGAGCGTGGGACTTTTGTCTCCCCCTTCTGGCAGTGAGAGTAACTACAAAAACATTGTAGACATGCTTACGCCATAGGCTCTGAAGTGGCGTATCCTGATGCGACTGTAAAGTGGTGGATAAATTGTTTTAACCATCACACAATCCCCAAGGAAGGGAGGAAGGAAGGAAGGAAGGAAGGAAGGAAGGGAGGAAGGGAGGAAGAAGAAAGGGAAGGAGGAAGGAAGCAAGGAAGAAGGAAGGAAGGAGGAAGGGAAGGAGGAAGGAAGGGAGGGAAGAAGAAGGAAGGAAAGGAGGGAGGAAGAAGGAAGGAAGGGAGGGATGAAGAAGGAAGGAAAAAGGAAGGAAGAAGGAAGGGAGGAAGAAGGAAGGAAAAAGGAAGGAAGAAGGAAGGAAAGGAGGGAGGAAGGGAGGAAGGAAAGGAGGAAGGAAGGGATGAAGGAAGGAGGAAAGGAAAGAAGGGAGGAAGGAAAGGAAAGGAAAGGAAAGAAGGAAGGACCGAGGAAAGGAAGGAAGGAAGGGAGGGAGGAAAGAAGGAACAGTCAAAACAGACGAGATCAACTTGACCCGGGAGGACGACACAAAGGTTAGCCTTTAGTCTAACTTTCTTTGCAAAGTAAGTATTTGTATCCCACATTTCGCTGCCTGGTAAATTTGTGACAGCAGTGCATTGAGTAACCAAGTCGTAGCAAACGTCTCACAAAGTAATTCCCCTGAATACAAAGAGATTATTCTGAACATTAGCCTCCATGTAATAAAAATGTAAACACAGGGTGAATAAGTCCAGGGTTACACTTGATGAAACATTAAGCTTGTTGTACCTTGAATATTTGGTAGACTCATCCTGTTTACATAATGAATACCTGCCGAGGGGGGCGGACTCATTTTCAGAGTAAAACCCTGTAATATCAGAGTATATGATGGCCAGATGTGAGGTTTGAAGGTCTGTCTATCCCCCTGTCCCCGTGGGATGCCTAACATACATTAAATGATGAAAAAAGAAACCTAAATGTTATGTGATTATGGTAAAGTACAATGATTTGGGGTTTTCTAATGTGATTGTGCAAAGGTAGATATGCAGATTACCACGTCAATACTTCTGGATCCAGTTGTTGCAGAGGTCAGAAACAATGGGAAAAACTACCTCTCTCAGGATGAAACACAGCAGTCACCTAACTCTTGGACAAACATCAACACCAGGTTAACTCTATATTTCAGTTTTCAGGAACAAAATACACTGTAATGAATGACTGACCAACATAGAAAATACAAGAACATGAATTCATTGGGATGAAAGCAGCTTTGGTTAAATCAGAAAATCTGTCCCAGTTAAGAAAAAAACAACTGGCTTCAATTGATCCTTTGCAAGCTAGTCACAATGTCTGATCCCAAATACATTAATATATTTAATATTGATAAGACAAGGCAGGATCTTGGGACTCTTAAACACAGGTAACACCTCCGTCGTGTAGTATTAATCTCAGTGTTTAGACACAAATCCAACACTCTTCCACTACACAGCACATAAACCCATCGTGGTGTTTTAATTGCCTTCACTTGCTGTGGTTTTGGCACCACTGCAGCAGATGGTCTTGTAATCTGGCCTGAGACTATTACACTAGAGACACAGATAATCTCATCCCATTGTGGTGGAACAATCCACACCACGCATGGCTTCACAGTGACTCCCAGCTGGATCTAGATCAAGACTCATGTTAAGGTAAAAATGATTTAAAAAAAAAAAAAAAAAAGGTAAACTGTGAGCAATTGATCTTTCACCTCATCCAATTTCGTACAAAAGCTAATTTTATGTAACTCAATTTTTTCTCACTATTTATTACTTTGAAAGATTGAAGTTGAGTCAAAGCACCTAAAATGTGGAAACTCTTTTATCAGATATACCAGACTTTTAACTGATGACGCATATTTGATCTATGTATCTAGAGATTACCAGCCTTTTTTTGACAGCTTAAAAACATTTTATATCAGCTTGATTCAAACTTGTATGAGATTTGCTTATCAAGATGATTTTGAACTGATGACATCTTTTAGAAGTCGCTCCAGAAAATTACTTTTTACTTCTGTTTGAGGTCCCTAGCGATGAAACGTAGTTCAAAAACAATGTACTTTCATTGTAATCCATAATGTGGTTGACTTTGTGACATGGTTTTTAAATCCTTACATGAACTCATAGTATACAACGATGAATCCGCAGAATGATAAACAAGGCAAAGGGCTTCTACCACTGATTATTTTCATTATTAAATACTCGGACCTTTATTTTATTGATTATCCTGCAGAAAAAAATGAAAGTAAGTAGATCAAACAAACAAAAGGATTAAGACATAAATTAACGTCACAAAAAATATCATGGGAAAATGACACAATGATGGATAAAAGGTAGGGAAAAAAAGAGAAGAGAGAGGGAAGCAGGATAGTGGCCAAAGTAAAGGCAAATAAAACTAAAATACAAAGCCTTGATAACATGCTTCTTCTATTACCAATAATGTTATATGTGTGACTTTGCCCTTAATCTTAAACCTGAAGACCCCAGAGGTATACTTTCCGTCATATATTTTACAAGTGTTCACATCTACACACCTTCTCGAACTCTCCGATCCTCCTCTGCCAACCAGCTCTTCGCCCCATCTGCCAACTTAACCACCATGGGGTCAAGAGCTTTCAGCCGATCTGCCCCCCGCCTATGGAACTCTCTCCTACCAGACATTCTATGGAACTCTCTCCTACCAGACATTCTATGGAACTCTCTCCTACCAGACATTCTATGGAACTCTCCATTCTATGGAACTCTCTCCCACCAGACATTCTATGGAACTCTCTCCCACCAGACATTCTATGGAACCCTCTACCACCAGACATTTTATGGAACTCTCTACCACCAGACATTCTATGGAACTCTCTCCCACCAGACATTCTATGGAACTCTCTACCACCAGACATTCTATGGAACTCCACCAGACATTCTATGGAACTCTCTCCTACCAGACATTCTATGGAACTCTCTACCACCAGACATTCTATGGAACTCCACCAGACATTCTATGGAACTCTCTACCACCAGACATTCTATGGAACTCTCTACCACCAGACATTCTATGGAACTCTCTCCTACCAGACATTCTATGGAACTCTCTCCTACCAGACATTCTATGGAACTCTCTCCCACCAGACATTCTATGGAACTCTCTACCACCAGACATTCGCACTTCAGACTCTGTCTCCACCTTTAAATCCCGCCTGAAAACACACCTATTCAGAGTGGCCTACTCTGACTCTCACTAACTATGCAATCTTCACTCTTGTTTATTTATTGTACTAATGCACTTTGTAGTCACATTCATATTTATTTTTTATCTTTGCACTAAATGTCACCTGGTTTATATTGTTAGATGTACTGTTGTTGTGTTATATGTGACCTTGAGTGCTTTGAAAGGCGCCTTTAAATAAAATGCATTATTATTCATTATTATTATTATTATTATTATTATTATTATTATTATTAAGTGTCTCATTGTATCGTTCATGAGCTTGTCAATCAGTTTCTTCCTAATGTCATGTTATTAAAAATGTATCAATCAATGTATCCTTTCCTGGGGAACCTCAGTCAAAAGCAAGTTTAAGCCTTCATTTGAAGTATTGGGGCGGGAGGGCACGCTATCAGTAATTTTAAAGACTTTGTGGAAAGATCATACTTGAAAAGCTGCAATTTGTATTCAAGAAAAGTATATATTTTTTTAAATATGCAAATTAGCTGCAACTTTCCAAAAATAATAATGATCAATTTTGACATGATGATGACATTAACTACATATTTAACCATGGTAGGATGAGGGTTATATAACTAAATATTACAGCGAGTTGTCGCCTAGAGATAGCAGACGGTAATGCTGTGTCAGCAATAAAATTGCTGAAAATGGCATAAAAAGTCTCCCAGATGTTGCCCATTAAAGTGTTAGCCAACTGCTCTGTTTAATCATCTGCTACAGTATTTGTCTTTAAAGAGGTGTCATAGTGGTGTGACGTGGTTATCCCCTTAATCTTCAAGACAGCTGTCTGGATTTAGGCAGTGATGACCATAATCCCATTTGGCACCTTGAGGGGCTGCCAGAGTGCACATGAGTCAGAAACCCGAGCGAGTGCCGCAGAGGTTTTACTGCCAAACCGGAGGAGCGCAGAGGACAAAAAGACAAGGAGAAGAAGAGGAAGAACAAAGGAGAGATTTCGTCAGTTTGCAGCATGGGGAATACAAAGAGCAGCGCTTTGTCGAAGGAGATTCTGGAAGACTTGAAGTCCAACACCAAATACTCCGAGGCTGAACTCTGCACCTGGTACCAGTCTTTCCTGAAGGAGTGTCCCAACGGGAAGATCAGCAAAGAGCAGTTTGAAGGCATCTATGCCAGCTTCTTCCCGAACGCAGACCCCACAGCCTACGCTCGGCATGTATTCAGGAGTTTTGACACCAATGCAGATGGCACTTTGGACTTTAAGGAGTACATTGTCGCTTTGCACCTAACGTCCGGTGGAAAGACTCGGCAGAAGCTGGAGTGGGCCTTTGCCTTGTATGATGTGGATGGGAATGGAACCATCAACAAAAATGAAATCCTAGAGATTGTTAGGGTACTTACACCTTCTTCTTTCATCATGGTGGAACAGAAAACATATCTATTTACTGCTCACAACCTTAAGTATAGTTGATATTGTATATATATATATATATATATATATATGTATTTGATAGAAATGTCCTGTTCCCTTGCAGTAATTACTCAAGAGACTTTTATTCAGTCTCTGTCCAAAAACCTTTCACATCTTTTACATGGATTGGAAACAAAATGGTCCATTGTTCCAATATTTGGTTTAATTAAGATACTTAATCACCTCTTGTATTGATATTTCAATCCGTTATCTCTCATAACTACATTTCTATAATGAATGCATTGCCTTTAATCAGTAGCCTTTCTGCTTTGTGGTGAATAAGATTTTAATGAATCTATTATATTGTTGGTTTCATATATACACACAGTTTATAGTAATTAATCAACATGATAGTATTCAGGCTAAATATCAAGACAAGGGCTGCTACCACTAATTTTATTTGAATCATTATTAAATAATCTACTTGTTATTTGCTTGATTAATGTAGTAGTCTTTAACAACTGTGTGAAGACTCTTTAAACTGCTCATTTGGTCAGTCAAACAGTATAGATCCAGAGGTATTCAACTTACAATCATACAAAGCAGAGAAAAGCACCAAATTATCACATCTGACAATTTGGACCCAGCAATCTAACAGCTGATTACACTAAATTGAGGTCATTGTAAAGTTCATGGATACTTTATACATTTCAGGGGTGTTATTTTGTGTCATTGTTTTGTATTTCATGATGACTTTCCACATACACTGTTGAGTACATCTTGTAAAATTACTTGCAGTCAATATTCTTTATGATTCCTGATGACGACCAGACGAACCTCCCCGAGGACGAAAACACACCAGAGAAGAGGGCTGAAAAGATCTGGGCATTCTTTGGGAAGAAGGAAGATGGTAATATAGATTTTTTTTTAAACTTTTCTACCAGCTGCTTTAAACCTTATCTGTACTATACCTTCACATGCAGCCAGATGTGTTGATGCTGCTCTACTTTACTTCCTGTTTTTTTGTCTTTTCACAGATAAAATCTCAGAGGGCGAATTCATTCAGGGTGTGATGGACAACAAGGACATCCTGCGGTTGATACAGTATGATGAGCCTCAGAAAATTAAAGACAAGCTAAAAGAGAAAAAGCAGTAGTACACAGGCAGGAAAAAAAGGCCCTTCTTGTGGTTTTAAGACTGTCTTATTCTTAATGTCTACACTCACTAACTTGACCTGGCTGCTTGTCCGCTTGGCCCATGCTGCTCTCTTCTTCATTTATGGTCTTAGCAACCAGCCAAACAGTTTTGCAGTTTTGCAGTTCTTGTCCAGCAATCAATGAAATCTTTACATTGGATACTAGAAAACAGCAACTGAGGAACTCTTGATTATGGCAATTTAAGCCACGAGTTTTGTGCGGTTACACTGTGAATCTGAATTAAACACTTAATGCAACAACATCTTTATAAGCCTCTATATCCTGACTTAATGTCCACTCCTATTTAACAGTGTTTGAATGGGAATCCCTCCCCTACTGTGCTAGCTAATTTACTCTCATGTCTGGCAGCCTAACAGCATGTTTTTCACACCTGGATTCATTCATTAGGTTGATAGCAAGAAAGTCGGGAGGGGAGCTCCTTATGAAAGGAATTAGGCTCTTGTTAACAATCTGCCTGTATCAGCCAATCCTATTAGGAGCTGAAGGTCAGTTGAGACAAACAACCTTACACCAGTGTCTAGTTAGGATAATATGGGTTTGGCACAGTGAAGAACACACACAGCTTGAATGTACTCCTCTGAATGGCTTGTATACCTCACATAGTCCAATTTTAACTTCAATTCCAATTTCACTGCCACTTTTTCTTTGTTTTGTAATTTTGTTCTAATTTAGTGTCCTATTCAAATTTAGTGTCCTGTAATGAAACATTTTAGCATGCTAAGCGATGAATGAATTAATTCGTATTTTTGTGTTATACCATTAAAGGATAAGGCTGGCGATTTTCTATATTTTTCTTATTGTTGACTAATTGCATGTGCATGTATCGTGTGTATAAAAGTCTGCTATATCTTATTCTTCTGTGCTGTAGACCTCAGTTTATGTCCTAAAACTATTAAAAACAAATCAATGAGCCACATCGCTGCACTGGGTGACATGCTCCTTCATTATCAAGAGTTTGGACTGATATGGTCGTGTTATTAGTCTTTGGAGAGCATTTCTGTGTAAGGCAGATGCCACTAAGCATGTGCAGGCACTCTCTTCTGTTTACAGCTAGCTAGCTTGTTGTGTATGTAGCTAGCTTATGAAATGCAGCTCGCTACACATCATAAGCTCTTTGACATTGTACTACATTGTACATTAGAAATACCTTTAATATTCGTCATGATACGTAGCACAACAAGCTAGCGAAGCTCTTTAAATGGTTCTGCATTTCCACTTATGCTTAGTGACCAAGCTCTTTGTGATATGAGGAACATGTCACTCAGTGCAATGCTTTGACTCAAATTTGAACATTTCATTTTTCTGTATTTATTTCTTCATATGTTCTGGTTTCTTTAATCTTCTATTATAGTAAACTGTTTGTGTTGTTTCTGATATTTTATAGAACGATGACTGATTACTGATTTATTGGGAAAATCATGAGCAGGATAACGCATTATGATTTCATTGTAAGGTGCAGGCAGACCTAATACTCAATATACAGTATATAGACTCTGAGCACATTCAATCGAATTATAGTTGCTCATATTCTGCTTTACTTTATGGATCGTCAGCGTTGCATCATCTTGTCATAAAGCCAGTTTTGGCTCGGGTTAATACTTACTCAGATTGTTGTATGAGTGTCCGTCCACCTGCATTATTCAACTCCATCCAATCTGTGCTGGACTGGATCCAGCGGTGTTTTGTTTTCCCCTGTAAGCCGACCAAAAGGTCAGAAGTTTCAGCTGATCAAACAGAAGGGTCAGATGCTGTGTGTGCCTTCCTCTGCATGAAACAATAGTTGAAATACCATGAAAACTTTAGTTGGCATGTCTGAAATCCTAACTTCCGAATACAGTTACATAATGGACTCACTGTGATATTTAATTTTCAAAGAAGAGCTTTATTTTGGACACTGCATTCCACAGTACACTTTCCGGACAGAGGTCACCTATGATTAAACATTCTTAAAACATTGGGAACATCGGATTTAATTCACGTCATGAAAATGTTCATCACAGAAGGGCAGTTAACTCAACCGTTACTTCATCATGAAACTGTTGATTCTTGTCAAGAACATTTAGTTGGAACATAATAACTTGTCACATTTAGTGCACAACATTGACACACACTGATAAAACTCTACAACAGATATGCTATTTAAACCTGCGCGTGGAGCAGTTTGAGATTAGCGTCAAAGCAAAGTCTGGTGTGATCATACTGAATCCAGTTTTACCTGATTCAAATAAAAATGACTTTGTTTTATTTAACCCTAAAAAAATAAGGTCACACAAAGTGAATGTAATGCACATTAACGCATTCTCAATGTGTTGGTGATAAGGCAGGTAAGCATTCATTTTTTTCATAGCAATTATTTTCTTGTGCCTGGAAACTAGATTGGATTAAGACTTGTGATTTGATTGGTCGGGTCCTTTTAAAGAACGACCACAGAAAGGTAATCCAAATAAATCCAGAACAGATAGACCACAACAAAATGTAAAGACAAAGACAGACACACACACTTACACACACACACACACACATACAGACACATACTGTAGATACATGCAATCTCTGATAAAATGTGTTTTATCTGTGGGATGAGTCAGCTGGCTTTTGCTCTGCTGGATTGATCGATCAATCCATAAGACTGATGAAATTTAAAAATTCACTATCTTTCATTATCTTCTCTTTTGTGATGTGTAATTTGGTGAATTTTGCTTTTCTGCTGCATGTCGCCCCCCCCCCCCCTCCCCTTTGACCAAACACCCACCATCATGAAGATATTCTCTGTACATTTACCAAAAATAAAACAAACAACATTGTACAGTACAAACACCTCAACGGCCCAAAGAACTGCGGCCTGTTAAACGTTTGACAGCAAAATACATCTAGCCTGTATGTACAAATGTACACTGATGCAGAATAGAATATATCAAGGACATTCCAGGTATATAACCGTTAGGCACTAAAAGGTGTTTCAGTGTAACTTGGACCACCTTTTTCCTCCAGACTGATCCATAATAGACCCTGGCCTAAATCCGATTGACCACATGTTGGGACTTGTGGCGAGCAAACTCTAATTCACATTCCTTAACACTGTGTGTGTGTGTGTTATTTTCCTAAACAACTGAGGTTACTGGATATCAACGCTGTACATGCGAAATCTCATTTTTTTGTGTGAGAAAAGCTTGTAAATTGGTTCTTAGTCACTTACAAGATAGAGAACACCTTGTTTAAATTCAGCTAATTAAACTCTTGCACTATACCAAAAACAACCATCATGGTTCCACAAATTGTGCAGCTTTCCATATAGATTAAAAGCAAGATATTCAAAACATGCATTTCCACCAAAATGAACCAGCAAAATATGAAAATATATCATATTCATTCTAAGATGTCAATATGCTTCAATATCTGTATCTAAAATAAAGGTTATATCAATATTCAGACTTTTTTTTTTTTGAGTGTGTTTGGTTTACTCAAACTGGAAAAGTGTTGATTGAAGCTAAACTAAACAATTCAAAATACATATAATTTTTTTTTTCTATATTCTCAACTTTACAACAAGTAAACAGCAGAATATGTTAAATGGCATTCAATAAGCTAATGTTGATTATGACAGGGTTAAAATTTAGAAGGAACATGCTGGTACTTTTACGGTTGATCCATTACTGTTTTTCTGGACTAAGACTGCGTTAAGTGTGAACCTTTGCTCCTGTTATTCCAGACAGGATGAGCAGACCTCTGTAGTCTGAACATGCACTGTCCCTGGATCAGTGTTATTAGAAGTAGTTCTGGGACTCTGTGGACTCTGCGTGTTATAATACTGAGGACACAATGGCTGATGCCAGGATGTCAGGATGGTCTATATGTCCATATCCACAGGCCGAACTTCACCGGTGTTGTTCTCCTTCACCCACAGCTCTCTGTCTTTGGCTGGATCCACGGTCTGCAGCAGCTGGTCCACTGGCTCCACCGTCTGGAAATGCATAAATATTTGTAAATTTGGTACATTTAGCACATCCGATCAGAGAATTAAAGCTCCATAGTTACTCACAATTACTGCAAAATTAACCCTGACCCACCTTGTTAATGTAAGGCCTGACCCAAACACATAGGCTTCTTAACAGGCTAAAAGATGTCTGATCATATTAAGTAAAGACACAACAGCCAATTTCCCCATTAACTGGGTTATGGCCTCTCTTTCCTACATTTTAATGGCTTTCTTGGAAAAGTATTTGCTAATTGACAAAGCATCTGTTCTCCTGCAGAGGTCAATGTTAGCAATCAGCAATGATAGTTTGCGGCTATCAAAAGCTAATCATTTTTACAATCAGCAAAACCACTGACAAATTATTCTAACAGTCTCACTGAATTTCTCCCACATGTCCGACTTGTTTTTGGACAGAGATTATAGCAAAAAAGTTAAAACATTAGAATATAGTAGCCTATTGGTGAATTTTATGGATATGGACAACAGTAAGTTTTGATTAAGTCATTGCTATATATATATATTTTTTAAAATCTCTAATTCTGATAGCAAGTGTGTATTGTAGCGCAGCCAATTTGCCTTAGAGCAGGGGACATTTTCATTCAAGGGCCACCAACAGCCTTATTTGATCTCATGTGGACCGGACCAGTAAAAAGATGGAGGGAAGGAAGGAAGGAAGTAAAAGGGAGGAAGGACAAATGGAAGGAAAGACGGAAGAAATGAAGGTAGAAAGGAAGGTTGGAAAAGAAGACAGGAAGGAAGGAAAAAAAGACAGGAAGGAAAGTGGGCCAGATTGGACCCGTTGGCGGGCCGGTTCTGGCCCACGGGCCGCATGTTTGACATCCCTGCCTTAGAGAGTGGAAAAGTTAGGAACCCATTTTAATCTTTATAAAGATGGTTGAAAGAAATGCTAAATGAGTTGCGTGAGTTACAGTAGCTAGTGGAGCAAAGGCTAGCCCGGACATGACATTGGGACTTTCAGCTCTCTTATTACTCCACATTAAAGTATTGTGCATGGAGTTGTAGTAAGAGCGATACGTGACATTTAAAGACTTTTGAGGATTCAAGGGTTAATTTTTAACCTATCTCAAATCAAAAACATGAGAGCAACTGCGTTAGCTAACACGAGCTAACAACTCTGGCTAACTAGCTTAATGACTACAGTAGTAATACTAACAGTACAGTTTTGTTGGGTTACTCTGTTTTTGGCATCAAAAAGCCAGTTAATATGACAGAATAGCATTTGTCTTGAAATGCACATTCTGCTAGTATATCATCATATAAGCTTTCTGGTGTGTTTCCCTGGATTTCGTCTAGTCATCGAGCACAAGCAGCAGCACACTTGTTATGGTGGATTCGCACAGCGCTGACAGAATATGTCCCGTTAGATTTACAGGGTTTACTCTACACAGCTCCTGAATAAGCAGAGCGTCTGGGTGGGCTTCTCTGAGGCACCGAACGATGACAGCCAGTGTGCTAGATGAAAGGCTGACAGACGAGCACTGAGGGCTCGTTCTGTCACAACATCTCCTCTCAGCTGAAGTGGCACGCAAATCATGTCAGAGCCAGTCGCAGTCACTGGTAGATCTAATAATGGGGTGCTCTGTTGTTCTGATCAATTCATTAGCTGTGAATAGAAGGTGCAAAATGCCTGTTTTTGGTAACGTACTCAATACTCACAATGCTAGTACCACTGTTACTACTTACTAGTGTTGAATGTATCTTAATAATATCTTGGTTTTGAGACTATGGATGAATGTTTTCTCTCTCTAAACAAGGCATATAATCTCTTATAACCTACATCAGTTTGACTTTTCTTTCCGTGACATAAAGACCATTATGAATTTAAGTTGTATTGATTTTATGCATTAGGAGCAAAGGAAGATGAATTGATATTTATAGGGTTTACCTTCCACTGCATTCCTGCTTTTATCAAAATGACCTAATTTTGGGACAGTACATAGATGTGCAAATGTAAAAAATTAAAGGAAAAGAGACTCACACTCTGATTGAACATGTCCGTTTCATGCCGCAGAGTGGTGTACTGGCGTAAATGTTGCTGAATCCACTCGATCCGTTCCACCTCCAGTTTTTCAAGCTCCTGAAGTGGCAAGAAGGCAAACAATTTAGAAACAGAATCAAACAGCTGCAAATTTTTACTTTGCAGTCGACAGCGAGGGTTTTACCATGCTGGTGGTGACCATTTCTTCAAACCACTTGCACTGGGTTTGGTTGTAGAGATCCACGCAGCGCATCAGGTCATCTCCTGGAAAATAGAGACAGGAAGTGAAGAAGAAGTCAGGGTCAACAAAGGTCTGTAGTCATGTGTGTTGATGTTGGTAGGAGTGCATAATCTGTGGTACACATGAAGCAAAACCCTTCCTGATCAGCAGAGGGTGCTGAGAAATCACTTAATCTCAGAGGAGTCATGGTTTTATGTGGACATGGTCCTGTTACTATGGCTTTGTATTAAAATGAAGTATGAAATTAATCAAAATGAAGGAACTAACTCAAATTGAGCTATATACAGTTTTTATTGTGTTGTACAGTATTTCCTATTTTTGAGATAACTCTTTGGATTTGATTAACAAAACATTATTAAACACCCACTACACTAAATAGTCACCTTTTTATAGATTATAATATTTAATGACTTTTCATAAATCTATAGTAGTTAACAAAGTAAACACGACTCGCCTAAATCCCAATAAATGTAACTTCTTATACATTTATGAGACACATAATGTACATAATGTAATTTGGCCCATCAGACTAGATTTCAAATCAACTGTAATTGAAGCCAGTTTATTGAGTACTGGATAACATATCATTTTCATTTCTAGTCTCATAGAGTAATGCAGAAGAAATGTTGATGTTTATGATGAATGTTAACATAAACTGCTGTAACTCTGTTAGCCATTACTTGAATTATGACATCTGCCCTCAGATACAGTAGAGCCCTAAGACCTAAGTTTTATAAGTCAATTTTAAACCTGAATGAATTTAAAGACATAAAGAAGGAATATTAAAACCATACTGGGTTGTGTTTTCACTTTGTCTTTATAATGTCCTCCATTAAACACTGCTGAAGAAAAAACTGGCCCATTGTTAAAATAGCTGACTACACTAACTGTCCGGCAGTATTAGTGACCCCAAACTTCACATGCCAAGCTGAAGAGACCACATGTAGCAGTGCAGAAGCTGATTCATACCTGACTAAGGAAGTTTAGATCTTAATTATGTATGCCAGTACAACATCACACTGAACAGCAGCTCAGATTGGAAATATTATTTAATGGTGCTTTTCCACTATACAGTTCTAGCACTACTCGACTTGACTCGACTCGATTCGTTTTTTTTTCAATCAATCAATCAATCTTTATTTGTATAGCGCCAAATCACAACAAAGTTATCTCAAGGCTCTTTACACATAGAGCAGGTTCTAAACCGAACTCTTCAGGTTTTAACTTTAAAGAGACCCAACATTCCCACATGAGCAACAGTGGCGAGAAAAAACTCCCTTTTAACAGGAAGTAACCTCAGGCACTTTTTTGCGTTTCCACTAGGGATAGTACCTGGTACCTGCTACTTTTTTAGTACCTGCTCTGCTGAGGTTCCAAGCGAGCCGAGCCGATACTAAAATGTGACGTCAACAGACTGCCGGCCGCTGATTGGTCAGAAGAGTTGTCGCTGGAAGAGTCATGAGCCGTCCCACACAAGAATCAAACCCGCCATTTTTAAATACCGGCAACAGCGTTACAGCGATTCGGTTTCTCTTCTCTTGCTTTGTGTGTGACAGAAAGCCACATACAGCAGCAAGTACTGTATACCACTGCCTCCATGTCCTCCGTTTTTTTATGTGTTTGTGTCGCGTATAAAACGAAGTCACGGCAGTTTCACGCAGCCGTTGCTATGACGACCCCCCCACGTTGAGTAGATACTATAGTAATGGAAAAGGGTTAGTCGAGCCGAGTAGTGCTAGAACTGTACAGTATAGTGGAAAAGCGGCATACGTTTCTAGAGTGTACATTATTTAAATCATAACAACCAAATATACCCCGGTACTGTATATATTAGTTTTTCTAGTTATAAATGTATCTTTTCCAAAATCCAATTTTGATATTCAAACCCTGCAGGATATTCCAGTTCCTTGCAGGAGATCTGTTTGATAGTAAAACAAAAAAACATCTGAGGCTTATTAAAATTCATTCAGTGAAGTAGAAAACACATCCCTGGCTTTGGCAACGAGTGCAGTGAGCCATAATGACATTTGGCCCAACCTTGAGGTAGCAGCGGTGATCACCGACACAAGGCTGACATCATTTAACTGTGCCTTATGGGTGCTATTGATTAGTGCCGTGGACTGTGACTAATCTACTGAGTGGAAGAGAGAAAGAAGCAGATTAAGTTCCTGCAGTGCTTTTCCTGTACTGAAGCAGGACCGTATGAGAGAACAGTTACAACTCATCCCATTTATTATTAAAATGTCAAAACACAAAGTATTTATTTCTTTTGCTGTGCTTGTCTTTTTACTTTCTTCAATTTAAAGCTCAATGAAAGTCACATCCCCCTTTTTTTACTGTCAAATATAACGTCTCGTTAATAGTTTTGTATTATTATGGAGAAATATTACAAATGCTTTTCCTTTTTCTCTCAGTTCACTTGAAGGATGTGTTTGATTGGCATTAGCTGGCAGGTTGCAAGAGTGCTGATGTTACACTGTATGGCCCAAGAGGAAAGGTAAATTAACTTGTACTGTAGCTGGGTAAGTGTACTCATGGGTAGACAGTGTATTATCAGCAGTAATGAAGACTCAGCAACCACATCAGCATCTTAACAGACCGAAGTGACATTTGCAGATATCTTTGTATGCTTTTTAATGAGCTGCAGCTGAGCAGATAATCAGCGATCTAGCCTTCTAACTGACTTTAGTGGTGTACTTTTCCCTCTGTGAATGTTTGTTTGGCGGCTCATTCAACAAGATGAGGTAAATGACAAGATGTGTGTTCATGTTTGTAGGTTAGATAAGGAGATTTTAGCAGGAAAAGCTAATGTGGGTTATTGTTTAGAGTCTGTTGCTCTTGTGTTGTGTATCAGGATGCAATCAGGCTCAGTGTGACCGCCTGCTCTGCCCAACCTGTTTCTGATTTTTATCCAAATGGATTATTGTTGAATATTTGTATTTTCCAAAATGTCAAACTATTTTTTAAAGATGCAAAAAATACACAGAAACAGATGTGCCAGATTGTAGTTGCCCTCATTTCAGCTAAACATCTGATATTAGCGTTCTTGTTGCTTTTAGAGTTGTTCTGCTTTTGGTTCAAATTACTGCACTACAAACTTTTTAGCTCCTCCAGTTATTTAGTAAATGTTTGAAAGTTTAAATAAACCGATTTACTTATTTATGCTCCAACTCTATGACCTCTGACCTGCTTGTGTGGATTTCCGTCTGGCTTTCTTTATGTCCTCCTCCGTCTTGTTGCTGAGTTTGATCTCCAGCTGCTGGGTTTTCACCTCCAGATCCTTCTGCCTGTCTGCCAGGGCTTTACGGGCCTGCGTCACACACACACAAACAAACACACACACATCGAGCAGGATGTGTGAAAGTAGAAACAATGAGTCATTCAGCATAATCCTCAGATTTACTGTACCTACATCAATTACAAGATTAATTACAGCCGTTTCATGTTGGCTACTGACATCCGCCGTCCGATCCTGGTCCGATCATCCTTTAATCTATCCTTACTCCATATCATTGAGTCTTTCCTCTTATTCTTGAGTTGAGGCTCCCCCTCCAAGGTCATGGTTGTAAGTGTGTTTGAAAAGTAAACATACAGTAACAGCGCTGAGTCAGCCAAGAAAATCTCCACAACAAAAAGAAAACATGTGGGATGGATTCAACTTAAATCTACTGATTATTCCTCCTAATGCAGTGGATCAGAGATGGAGCCAAAAGTTAGTTTTTAGCTGGAAATCATTTTCATAGATGCGATAGCTTCAGTGATAATAAACACTGGAGGGTAGTGTGTTTTTTTTTTTTAACCCTTAAACAGGCCTTACTAGTTATGTCATTTGCATCTAAAGGAAGGAAGGAAGGAAAGGAGGGAAGAAGGAAGGAAAGGAAGGAAAGGAAGGAGGAAGGGAAGGAAGGGAGGAAGAAGGAAGGAAAGGAAAGGAAAGGAAAGGAAAGAAGGAAGGAAGAAGGAAGGAAAGGAGGGAAGAAGGAAGGAAAGGAGGGGGGAAGGGAAGGAAGGGAGGAAGAAGGAAGGAAAGGAAGGAGGGAGGGAGGGAGGAAGGAAGGAAGGGAGGGAGAGAGGGAGGGAGGCAGGGAGGGAGGGAGGGAAGGAGGAAGGAAGGAAGGAAGGAAGAGAGGGAGGGAGGGAGGGAGGGAGGGAGGGAGGGAGGGAGGGAGGAAGGAAGGAAGGAAGAACAGATGAAGGAAGGAAGAAAGGAAGGACAGATGAAGGAAGGAAGAAAGGACAGAAGGAGGGAACATTTACCCTAACAGCTGAACTTAGATCTGAGGAAGGAAGGAAGGAAGGAAGGAAGGAAGGAAGGAAGGACAGAGGAAGGACCCGGGAGGACAACAGGAAGGTTAAAGAGTCTGTATCTCCTGGTGCACGTTGTCTGTTTAAGGGTTAAAGTCTTTCCAAAACATAAATCAACAGAAGCAACAGTGCATAAACAATCTGCTGAAAACGTTAGCGTATGTACGGCTAACGAGCTACAGACGGACTCCAAGGCTGAGAGTCAGTATATCATTATGTGAGCTAACTACATTAGCTTGTGACCTGCCACTGTTATTGTAAGCTGCTAATGTCCCATGTGAGAATAGATATACATAGCAACTAGGTAACTAAGCGGGCTGTGGCTTATCAAACAGTCAAATAGGTAAAAAATACTATGTGAAGTTGTTTGTGTGTAAAGCAGGCGTGTCAAACTCATACAGCCCAATTTGAGCTCATGTGGACCGGATCATTAAAAAGATGGAAGGAAAGAGGGAAGAAAAAAAGGAAGGAAGGAAGGAACGAAAAGGAGACAGGAAAGAAAGATGGAAGGAGGGAGGGAGGGAGGGAAGAAAGATATGATGGACGGACAGAATGATGGATGGAAGAAAGGGAGGAAGAACAGAAGAAAGGAAGTAAGGAAAGATGGAAGGAAGGATAAAAGGAACGAAAGGAAGACAGGAAGGAAAGAAAGGGAGGAAGGAAATATGGAAAGAAGGACAGAAGGAAGGAAGGTAGGAAGGTAGGAAGGAAGGATGAAAAGAAGGAAGGAAGGAGGGATGAAAAGAAGGAAGGAAGGAGGGATGAAAAAAAGGAAGAAAGGAAGGAAGGAAGGAAGGTGGCCGGAATGGACCCCTCAGTGGGCCGGTTCTGGCTGAAGGATAAAAGGAACGAAAGGAAGACAGGGAGGAAAGAAAGGGAGGAAGGAAATATGGAAAGAAGGACAGAAGGAAGGAAGGAAGGAAGGAAGCAAGGAAGGAGGGATGAAAATAAGGAAGGAAGGAAGCAAGGAAGGAAGGAAGGAAGGAAGGTGGGCGGAATGGACCCCTCGGGTGGGCCGGTTCTGGCTGAAGGATAAAAGGAACGAAAGGAAGACAGGAAGGAAAGAAAGGGAGGAAGGAAATATGGAAAGAAGGACAGAAGGACAGGAGGTAGGAAGGTAGGAAGGAAGGAAGGAAGGAAGGAAATATGGAAAGAAGGACAGAAGGAAGGAAGGTAGGAAGGAAGGAGGGATGAAAAGAAGGAAGGAAGGAGGGATGAAAAGAAGGAAGGAAGGAGGGATAAAAAGAAAGAAGGAAGGAAGGAAAGAAGGAGGGCCGGAATGGACCCCTCGGTGGGCCGGTTCTGGCTGAAGGATAAAAGGAACGAAAGGAAGACAGGAAGGAAGGAAAGGGAGGAAGGAAATATGGAAAGAAGGACAGAAGGACAGAAGGAAGGAAGGAAGGAAGGAAGCAAGGAAGGAGGGATGAAAAGAAGGAAGGAAGGAGGGATGAAAAGAAGGAAGGAGGGAGGGATGAAAAGAAGGAAGGAAGGAAGGAAGGAAGGAGGGCCGGAATGGACCCCTCGGTGGGCCGGTTCTGGCTGAAGGATAAAAGGAACGAAAGGAAGACAGGAAGGAAAGAAAGGGAGGAAGGAAATATGGAAAGAAGGACAGAAGGAAGGAAGGAAGGAGGGATGAAAAGAAGGAAGGAAGGAAGAAAGGAAGGAAGGAAGGGAGGAAGGAATGGAGGCACCATAAAATTGTAAAAAAAATATAGCAAATGTTTTATCTACTGACTGATGTAGAAACGTTAATAAAAGGAAAATGCAGTTAAGAGTGATTAAACCTACTTCCTCCTCTCTCTGCTTTAGCTTTCTTCTTTTTTTTATTTCAGACTGCAGCATCCACATTATGCTTCCACCCACTGCAAGACGCTTTTAAAAACGCATTGCAATGCAAAAAAAAATAAAAGACAGAAATGATTTGTGTGTATGTGTGTGTGTGTGTGTGTACGGAGAAAAACAAATTCATTCATGAAATGATTTAGCAGGTGGGAAGAAGCAGCGAAGTAGTTCACTATCATGTACGAAGTGTAGGAGTTACTGGAGATCTTTTCATTATGTAATCTTCCTCATATAAACAAACATTGATTTGTATTTTCTTTTGCTGACTCCTGAGATTCACTTTGGGGAATGTGTAGTATCTTTAACTAAGTATCACACACTGGGATGTCTAGATGTACCTTCTCCACACTTGCGTAGCGACTAGCCAGCTGCTTCCTGAGGTCGGCGATGTGATGGTCGTACTTTTTCAGGTCCTTCTTGAAGTTGTCGCCTCTGAACGTCAGCAGTGGTTTCTCTACCTCACTGTGGAGCTGTTGGTAAAGTACAGGATGATAACCATGCTTATTATTAGTGGTGGGCATAGATTAATTTTTTAAATCTAGATTAATCTCACTGTAATCTTGGAATTAATCTAGATTAACCTAGATTAAAATGGCTCATTTGAATTCTGCCGAAGGCATTCAGAGTGTGTGTGCTACCCAAATAATGACTAAAAGTAAGTCTTTGAGAACGGGTTTAGACCAGGGGCTCATCTCCTGTTTCCAAAATGCATCACAAACTTGAGAAAGCTGTTCTACTATGATAGGTATACATCCGCGCCAAAATATCAAGGTGAAAGTCATCATAGCTTGCGTAGTATAGACCCAGCTCCCTACCCAACTTTGAGAATAGATTAACGGCAATATTTTTTTTATCGCCCGGTAAGAGTCTCACGTTCCACTACTTATTATACATGTGAAGAAGATAAAGACCTCCATGTTTGAAAAGCACGACATAATGATATTCTCCAACCTTGTAAGGATCATAACCCATCAGTGTCCCACCTGTTTTGTCAGGACTATATATGACGCCCTAATGTATGTAAATGTATGCAAATGGTGAATAAATTATGGACTGGAAAGTAAAATCTATATATGAGTAGTACAGCCCGGAAAAAACACCTGGGACTATACAACCTCATCAATATTACATTTTGGTTAGTTTTATCAACATGAAACCCCTATTCATACTTCTTATAGGAAGCACTGTGTTGAAAATATATTGTTCAGGTATTCAGGAGCTCCTTAATTGAACAAGGATTTTCAATTAATTGTTTCTATTTGTGGCAGCAAAACAGCTTTACTGCACATCTACCTAGTATATTAAATTATAGTTGTGTGCAAAATCCATTTTCTGAAATCAATGTCTCTTGATGAAGTTTTAAAGTGATTTACAAGTTTATTAAAACCCTGGAAAAGTATTACCTACTAAAGCCTGTTCTACTAAGAGAGATCCATAACCATAAAGAAACAATTACACTGTTTCACTGACCAAACACTTGTCCCATAATAAGAAATTGTGTTTTTTTTGCACCTCAATAAACCACAGAGGGCTCGTCAGCAGTGTTTGCTCTCCGTGCAGAATGCCAAAGCTAGCAGCTATAGCTTAAACACAGCTCATTACAAACTCAGAGGAGAAATATGAGCTGGAGCTTCTGTAGGCTTGATAAGACTCTCTGGCTAACCAGGCATTACCTTCTCCTTACCCCTGTTCATAATGAGGCATGGAGTGTCAGAGTGCTAGTGGAGCAGGGATGAGCATGCACGGCCCTGAATGTGGGCTCGTCAAAACACGCAACTAATTAATTATACAACAGAGGGCTATGAAAAGCTCTGAGCATTATTTAAGGCTGCATCTGAAGCCAGTGTGCGGTTTCTGCATCGCTGGTAATCGGACTCTGGACGGCTCATTTTCTTCAGTCAACACAGACAAGGTTGAGGTAAATAACACCCGTCACCTCAGGATGTGGTCACATCAGATATCCATTACTTCAGATGATTGAAAACATTTAACTTGACCTGAAGGGGCAAAAAAACTGAACCGAGGGGCTTCCACAGAGGCGTGAAACAAGACTCCTTCTATAGAGAAAGCTATGAATTCATAAATGTAACCTGAGCTATTACTTTTTACTTTTTTTACTCCTAAAATCTTTAAGTTACTGCAACCAATGATTGCTTTTACTACCGATTCATCATTTAGTCTATAAAATGTCAAGAGAGAGGAAAAAGGCCGTTATAATTTCCCCGAGCTGAAGGTGGAGTCTTCAGGTTGCTTGTTTTATTTGACCATAAATTCAAGTTGACTTTACTACCGTACATGACAGAACGAAGCAGCAAAGCCTCACATGTTAGAAGCTGAAACTAGAGCATGTTCAGTATTATGAAGATCCTATAAGCACCTTGTTGGAGAACTTTAGATGAACCTCGGCTTCATCGTGCAGACTCTTCTTCAGCTGAGTCCAGGCTTCTCCCAGAGTCCTGAGAAAAGATTGTACAATGAATGAAACCCAAAACAATCTTTAGAGAGATTAATATCATTTACATTCAAATTGAACTTCTTTCCTTCCTTCCTCCCTCTTTCTTTAATTTTTCCTTCCTTCCTTCCTTCCTTCTTTCCTTCCTTCCTTCCTCCTTACGCCTTTCCTTCCTTCCTCCCGGTTTCCTTCCTCCTCTCCTTCCTTCCTTCCTTCCTTCCTCCCTGCTTTCCTTCCTCCTTTCCTTCCTTCCTCCCCGGTTTCCTTCCTTCCTTCCTTCCTTCCTTCCTTCCTCCCTCCCTGCTTTCCTTCCTCCTTACGCCTTTCCTTCCTTCCTCCTCTCCTTACTCCTTTCCTTACTTCCTTCCTTCCTCCCTTACTTCTCTCCTTACTTCCTTCCTCCCTCCCTCTTTACTCCTTTCCTTCCTTCCTTCCTCCCTCCCTCTTTACTCCTTCCCTTCATTCTCTCCTTCCTTCCTTCCTTCCTCCCTCCTTCCTTCCTTCCTTCCTTCCTTCTTTCCTCCCTTCCTTGACCTGAAGACAACAGGAGGGTTAAAGAGCAGTGTAAGAATTATGGTTTAAAACTGAAGCATGAAGTCGAGGTATAAGTTGTGATGGGTGCTGCTGAGCTCCAAAATCTCCTATCTCATCATAACTGATAGAACAAATGGTCAAATCTACACAGACAAAATAACACTGGTTGTAAAAGGGACAATAGTTCAATGTTCACACTCTATGAGAAATCATTTTCCTTTCTTTTAATTCTCTGAACCTACAAAAACACTCAAGTTGGACTCAAGCTCGTATCTCCATTTGTTGCCTTTTCATGGGTTGAACAAAAATGCTCCATAATTGTGGAATCACCAGATAAGGAAAGCATCCATAATTGACTGTAACTTGAGCCAAAGCCTTATCTTTTCCTTTCTACTGATTGTGAGATCTCCTCAAAGGTTTCTGTTATTTTGCTGAGAGACAAACATGAAAGAAACTATCCGTTCATTGGTTAGATAACAGTGTTTGAAAGGTGTATGAAACAAAGAAGAGGTAGTGTGGGAATATGTCCATTTTTAAAAGAAACCGTATCTTTAGACACACTTCTGTTAATTACTAAATCTATGTCCTGTTTAGCTGAAGGAGACACACACACACACACACACACACACACACACACACACACACACACACACACACACACAGAGTTAAGTCTTTACAGCGACTGTTTACTGCACTCACCCTTCCTCTTGTGCTGCCAGGGGGCTCAGAGACAGTTTGGAAAGGTTCTTGGCATACTCCTCCTCAATCTTTATCCTGAAACACAAAGAGAAAGATGGGAAACTGTGAGCTGCTTGCTTTAAGAGAAGGCGGACAGTGCTTTAGTGAAGTGGGACAAAGAAAAAAAAAAAAGTGTTTCAACAGAGATCATTTTTAACCCTCCTGTTGTCCTCGAGTGAAGGAAGGGAGAGAGGAATAAAGAAGGAAAGGAGGAAGGAAAGGAAGGAAGAAGGAAGGAAAGGAGAGAGGGAGGAAGGAAAGGAAGGTAGTAGGGAAGGAAGGGAGGAGAGGAAAGAAGGAAGGGAGGAAGGAAAGGAGGAAGGAAATGAGGAAGGAAGGGAGGAAGAAGGAAGGAAAGGAGGGAGGGAGAAGGAAGGAGGAAGGAAGGTAGGAAGGAAGGAGAGAAGGAAGGGAGGGAGGAAAGGAAAGAAGGAATGGAGGACGGAAAGGAAAGGAAAGGAAAGGAGGAAGGAAGGAAGGGAGGAAGGGAGGAAAGGAAAGAAAAAAGGGAGGAAAGAAAGGAAAGAAGAAAGGTAGGAGGGAGGGAGGGAGAGAGGAAGAAAGAAGGAAAGGAGAAAGGAAGGTAGGAAGGAAGGAGAGAAGGAAGGAAGCGTGGAAAGGAAAGAAGGAAGGGCGGAAGGAAAGAAGGAAGGAAGGAAGGTTAAGGGAATGACAGAAACTTCTACAACAATTTGACACAGAGGCTGAAGACCAGATTTAGCACAGAGCTCTGAGCTCTGAGTCTTTAAACATCAATAAACTCATTGTTGCTTGTGAGAAACTCTCTGTCAGTATTTCACACAGCAGCCCTGTTTCCATTCATTTCCATCTCAATTTTAAGAGATGGAAATGAGGATACGCTCATATTTGCCCTAAACTATTCATTCAAGCGGGACAGCCATGTGTTTGTGCCCTTTGTGGTCTTCACTTCCTGCGCCGGGTCTCACATTTACCATCCACACCTGAGTAAATCTGTCACCTAAAGAAGGTCACAAGGCTCGTTCTTACTTTTAATGTTCGGATACTCCCGGCGCCGAGCAACACAGAAAGGTCAGCAGAGAGAAAAAGTCTACTTTCTTTCTAAAGAATTTGGGAGACGGTGGCTTTAACCCTCCTGTTGTCCTTCAGTCAAGGAAGGAAGGGAGGGAGGAAGAAGGAAGGAAAGGAAAGGAGGGAAGGAGGGAAGGAAGGAAAGGAGGGAGGAAAGAAAGATTGAAGGAGGTAAGGAAGGAAAGGAGGGAGGAAGGAGGGAGGGAGGAAAGAAGGAAGGAAGGAAAGGAGGGAGGAAGGAAAAGGAGGAAGGAAGAAGGGAAGGAAGGAAAGGAGGGAGGTAAGAAGGAAGGAAAGGAGGGAAGGAGGGAAGGTAGGAAAGGAGGGAGGAAAGAAGGAAGGAAAAGAGGGAGGAAGGAGGGAAGAAAGAAGGAAGGAAAGGAGGAAGGAAAGCAGGAAAGAAGGAAGGAAGGAAGGAAGGAAGGAAGGAAGGAAGGAAGGAAAGAAAGAGAGAAGGAAGAAGGAAGGAAAGAAGGGAGGAAGGAAGGAGGGAGGAAAGAAAGAGAGAAAGAGGTAAGGAAGGAAAGGAGGAAGGAAAGAAGGGTGGAAAGGAGGGAGGGAGGAAGAAGGAAGGAAGGAAGGAAGGACAGGAGGAAGGAAGGAAGGAAGGACGGAAAGAAGGAACAGTCAAAACAGGGGTCAGCTTGACCTGGGAGGACGACACAAAGGTTAAATGTGTGACTAGGTTTATTCAAAGCAGGAAATCCTCATTAACTTCTCACCATCTATACGTGAATAGAGCTTTTGTAGAATGAAGTGGAGCTAATTATATCGAGCAGCGTGAGATCGGACGTATAAAAGTTTAAACGTCATTGCTTGTTATTCATTTTGCCTTTGACATCCTGATTTGGATTCAGTAGCAGCAGCTAATCTGTGAATTCCCCGTGTGTTCGCTCGCCTAATTGGGCTCAACAGCTCCTTTAATTAATGAGTGCAAGAATAAATTGCAACACTGCTGTTAGACAAACACCATTCACATCCTCTGCTTTTTATAAACTGAGCTCTCTCTGGATTGTTTTTGCATCCAATATTCATATTTATGTTTCAAATGATTATACAGAAAAATGTCATGATTTTAATGATGATCTTTCTGCTCCAGTTTTTAATCATTTGTAAGCATTTTTTTCATATATCGTCAAAATAATGAGATTTACTTTATATTTGACACTATATGACATGATTTATATCATAGACTGTATAAAAGAAATGGACGTAACATCCGTGACGTCACCCATTGGTTTGTGGACTGCTGCTCGGAAGCCAATAGTTTCTAATCTAGGCAGCGCCATCTTGAAAATTTCAGGTGCATGCTGGGAAAAATAAAAACACGGATTCTACTTATATGGGCATGAGGCGGGGCCATGGGCGGAGCGGGGAGGTTGCTATGGTTGCGAGGGCTGCATCTCAAGGACATTGGTCAATCAACCTGTCAATCAGGACGTAGCCACACCCTAATGCATACCCTGCTTTATCATCACATATAAAATCAGGGAGGCCAAAATGTCCCAAATGAACATCATACTGCATTGAAGAAGGCTTTAAACTAGCGATTGAGACCATAAACACATTTTGAAAACGTTTACTGAGGTTAGAAATCAAGTGAGAAGTTGGTGAATTCTCCATTGACTTGTATAGAGACGGTCGCCCCCTGGTGGCCTTTTGATAGAATGCAGTTCTAAGTTACTTCCGCGTTGGCCTCATTTCAGAGGACCGGAGCTAATTTATATTCATTTCACGGAGCAGAAAGTGTCTTTTTATTTTGGGTATAAGCGGCTATGAAGTAAGATTTGTATATATAATGTAATAAAGTACAGGAAATGTCATTAATATGAATGCCAGTATATATTTTAACCAAATAATGTGGCTTGAATGACTCAACATTTTCATAGTGCCACCAGAAGTAAAGAAGCTGTTGGTGATAACACAAAGATAAACCTCAAGAGACTTCTGTTGAACGCTGACTGACCCAGATATAAACAGCAACACATTTAAGTTTTATTAGGAAAAGTTTGTTGAGTTGAGTTTTTTTTTTTGGCTAGAGGAAATCTGGGTCTGCAGTGTTTAATGACAGATTATATCAATAATGCTATTTTATGCTGCTTGTTTGGTCTGAAACATTTTTAAATCACACACCTCCCACACACACACACACACACACACACACACACGCACACACACACACTGAGAGAGTAGCTGTTATTCCCTCTGCCAACAGTGAAGCCTGTCGGTGATGTGCAGCTCCTGGTGAGAAGCCAGGACCATGATATTTACAAGAATTGGCAAGATTGAGTTTGTTGGGGGGAAAAAAACTCATTGAAAAAAAAAAAAGGAGTATGTTAAGGATAAGGCTGGCAAGGATCTACAGTATATGTGTTAGTTAATCTCTTATACTCTCTGTGGCTATTTGCCCAACACCCACCTCGTTTCTACTGAATACATGGTGTATAAAAAAAAGCAGAATAGTCCTAGAATAGCTGGCCACTGCAGGTTTAAGCTATCCTTACTCAAATAGGAATAAATCATTCATTTGTTAGGGACTATTTTTTGTGGCGGATGAATCCACATTTGGTGCTTTTATGAGTATTTCTTGCAGCAGGATAGTGTGTGTGTGTGTGTGTGTGTGTGTGTGTGTGTGTGTGTGTGGATTGAGGTTCATGGTGATGTAGGAACATGTGACCCAGTGCAGCAGTCCAGAGGCTCATTGATGTGTTTTTAATTATTTTTGGACAACAATGGAGCTCTGTGGCACAAAAGAAAAAGATCTATCAGGCTTTGGGTTCACATACAATGCTTGTAAGTAGATCAATATGATGTTAGTTTTGTTTTTTTTCACTTGATTTATGAGCAATAAGAGAAATACTGAATATCATCAGAATAATCTATAAACATACTCTACCTTGCTGACACCTTAAATTCAAAAGCTGGATTCATAATATCTACAAACCCCCCCGAAAAAGCCTCTCTGGATCCATCAGGGGGGATAATATCTGCATCCAAAGCATATTTAATTAATTCATCTGCATTCAACAAGCTATAACAGCAGAGTCGAATCCTATCTGGATTTTACCTCTCGTGGATAAACTCGGACATTTCCTTCTGCATCTGTTTGCCCTTCAGCTGCTTCTGCAGAAGGACCTCGAAGCCCGCCACAGAGGTGGTCCCCTGGGGGTCTTTCTTGTCGGTCTGAGGAAGAAGAGACCATGATTCAAACACAACGAGCAGACCAATAAACAACCACAAAGAATTGTCCAGTTAACGTCAGAGGGGGGTTTGTGAGGACGGCCGGTGAGTCACACACTATGTGCATGAACGTGTGACTCACACTCGCATGTCAAGGAGGGCAGGCGTTGAGTGTGTGTGCGTGTCACTCACTGGATGTGGGCAGATGTGTGTGTGTGTGTGTGTTATGTTTGCTTTTGAGCAGAAGAATACCAAACAGGGGAGGAGGGGGATGGGGAAGGGAGGGGAGGGGGTTAGGGTTCGGTGATGTGCAGCCTTGTTTGTGACAGGAGTGATGTGTGTGTGTCGCCACGTGGAACAGAGGTGCCAGATTTATTTCACACAGCAGGTCTGAGCAGCAGGTCAGCGGATGTACGAAAGCATCACGAGCAACATGACACGACAGGCCGCCAACAAGGAGCAACGCCGTGATGAAGGAGGGAAGGAAGCAGGCGTCGGATTTCACTCCATTATGCAGGCTCAATGGCTTCTTCAATACAAATGTAATTTAGGATGGAAATGTATGGAAACTGAAGACTACAGCAGCAACAGCAGCAGCAGCCGCGGCGGAGACATTGGAAGTGATGACTGTGTTTGCAGAGGAGCCGGTCGATCAGCCTTCCACCTGTGATCCACCCACTTCAAACGTGAAAGCCAATTTTCGGTCTTTTGTTGAACGAGCAGAGAAAGTGCTGGATCCATTCTCAACTGGCAAAAAGCATATCGACTGTTTCGTCATGATTTTAGTCTCACAGTAATTGAATACGAGAGTCGAGCTTTTGACTGCAGTGTGCATTTCCCAGCAAAAAGACTTACTGCAGCTTCCTTCATACTGTATGTGCAGAATGGAAAATCAGCTGTCTTTTGTTTCAATAAGACAGGGGTGCCAAACCGGCCCACTTTCCTTTTTGTGTTCTTTTCTTTCCTTCCTTTCTTCCTTCTTTCCTTCCTACCTACCTTCCTTTCTTCATTCCTTCCTTTCTTCTTTCCATCTGTCCTTCCTCCCTTTCTTCCTTCCTACCTTCCTTCCTCCATTTCTCCCATCTGTCCTTCCTTCTTTCCTTCCTTCCTTCTGTCTGTCCTTCCTACCTTTCTTCCCTCTTTCCTTTTGTCCGTCCTTCCTTCCTTCCTTCCTTCCTTCCTTCCTTCCATCTTTTTAATGATCTGGCCCACATGAGGTCAAATTGATCTGCATGTGGCCCTTGAATGAAAATGAGTTTGAAACTTCTGCATTAAGATAAGTTATTACTTCAATTTAATCTTAATGTGACCAATATGAACTAAACCTGCTTAATGCTTCTGCAGCTGTTTTTAAAGTAGCAGGCTTCACTCAGCAGACATTCATGTAGATGCTGTTATATCTGTATTGAGCTAATAGAAGCTGATCATGGATCAATACCCATGATTTATTAGCAAGGCTCAACGTGGACGCTCTCTTTGTAGTCACATATACTTCATGTTATGTTGTGTAATGAGGGACAAACACGCCTCTCTAGATATGGTTTTATGTTCTTCAGAAAAATGTGAGGATTAAAGCTTGATATGCTTTTGAGTTAAAAAGCCAATCAATATAACCAATTAATGAAGCTTCTTTTTCATTTTTTCCCCATTTTTTCAGTCTGGCTTTTATCTGGAATCTATTTTTACGACTCCATTATGTACACAGCTGCTCAATCTCACAGGATTGCCATCATTAACATGTCATGGTTGTTAGCTTTCATGTATACATATATATTAATTAGTATTGTCCATGTGTTGTTTGTGTTTTCCACTCACATCTCCTGGATCTGATTGGGGCTCTAATAAGTGTGGATGTATTTAAGAAGTTGACATTTTCAGTAAATGAGGAGAAACATAAGTGAAATCCTGCAACTACTGTCTATTATTTTACTCTCTTCTCTTTTTAAAATATATTTTAATATTGAAACAGTTTTACTTGTCTGCTCTTTCCTCTTGTTTTACATTTCAAGCAATTTGAGCCACATTTTACAGCTGGTTTAGATAAAAGCGGTTCTTATCATCATTAAAATATCACAAAGGATAGATGTAGGTTCTGTGTTTTAGTCAAACTCACCCAGAAGTAATCGCAGTAACTCCATTCGTTGGGTTTGAGGAGCTGCTGCTCCGGGCCTTCTCCAGGAAGAGGGAAAGTCACGCAATTGATCTGAAGAGAAGAAACAGAGACAACGAGAAGTGACCTAAATGATGAGAAATAGTGAGAAATAACAGAGCTGCTGAAAGGCTGTGAGCCAAACACCTCTGTGAGGATTTACTTGGACTGAGAGATGTGAGCAGCGGAGTCTGTGGGAAATGATATTGGTGAAAGAGCGAGGCCTGGGTTTCATTTGGATCATGCAGATGAGAGGAAAAAAGGTCAGGCATGAGTAAACATATGAATGTGGTGATGTTGGTCATCCAGAAGGTGACCCATGAGCCCTCAGGGAGGGGAGAGACACACAGAGAGGGAGAGACACACACGGAGAGAGAGAGAGAGAGAGAGAGAGAGAGAGAGAGAGAGAGAGAGAGAGAGAGAGAGAGAGAGAGAGAGGAGAGAGAGAGAGAGAGAGAGAGAGACACACACACACACACAGAGGGAGAGAGACACAGAGAGAGAGACAAAGGGAGAGAGAGAGACACACAGAGAGAGAGACACAGAGAGAGAGAGACACACACAGGGAGAGAGAGACACATAGGGAGAGAGAGAGAGAGAGAGACGCAAAGAGAGAGAGAGAGAGAGAGAGAGAGAGAGAGAGAGAGAGAGAGAGAGAGAGAGAGAGAGAGAGAGAGAGAGAGAGAGAGAGAGAGAGAGAGAGAGAGAGAGAGAGAGAGAGAGAGAGACTTGACCACTCGAAAACAAAGAGAAACCTTTTCTACTGTGTCCCTCCCAACTGAACAAACAGACTTTATATACACTTGAGAATATGTTGAGTTCCAGATAAACACTGGAGAGAGAGAGAGAGACCCCACCCCCCCCCCCCATCATCATCATCAGCCTGAATACAGACTCCATGGTCCACAGCATCTTCAATTACGGTTGGGGCTGCAATTATGTAATGTTCACCATCTGTGAGCCCTCCCTCCTGGCACTGCAAGATACCCTCTGTGCCATGTCAACCACTGCTGCAACACTACAGGGCATTCAGACTCAGAGGAGGATGCTTACTTCAACAAACACAGAAACACACTGACTGACTCACAGTGATTACAACACCAGTTCATCTCTGTACCGCTGTCACAAAGACTGAAGAAAAACAGGGGAACGGTTACGAGCCGACTCGACCGAACGGCCTCATTCTCTCTCTCTCTCTCTTTACTCTGTATATGTCAAATAAAAGGTGTAACAGGAAGGATTTGAGTCATTTGAGCAAATTGAAATCATGATGGTTGCACAGAGAGCAGCAGAGGAAAGCAAAGGAGATCAAAGATGTGATGTCGGTAAGTTGAATTTTCTTTGGATAGATTTCTTGCTGAGCCCTAAGGATCAGCATCAGGATGTGCAGTGAATATAGAGCAGTGGCCATGATGGAAACTGCAGGTCATGTGACACTTTCTGACCCACAAAAACTGGGTTGGAATTTTAAAAAAATCACACAAATGCCACAAAATGTCCACTTTTAGATCCAGTAAGTGAATCAGTTTATTACTCATGTTTCATTAACCCTCCTGTTGTCCTTGAGTCAAGGAAGGGAGGGAGGGAGGAAGAAGGAAGGAAGGAAAGGAGGAAGGAAGGAGGGAAGGAAGAAGGAAGGAAAGGAGGGAGGGAGGAGGGAGGGAGGGAAGGAAGGAAGGAAAGGAGGGAGGGAGGAAGGAGGGAAGGAAGGGAAAGGAGGAAGGAAAGGAGGGAGGACAGAAGGAAGGAAAGGAGGGAGGGAGGAGGGAAGGAAGAGAGAAGGAGTAAGGAAGGAAAGGAGGAAGGAATGAAGGAAGGAAGGAAAGGAGGGAGGAAGAAGGAAGGAAGGAAAAGATTGAGGAAGGAGGGAAGGAAGAAGGAAGGAAAGGAGGGAGGGAGGAAGAAGGAAGGAAGGAAGGAAAGGAGGGAGGGAGGAGGAAGGAAGGAAAAGATGGAGGAAGGAGGAAGG